>NW_016107324.1:7323970-7367493 GCF_001604975.1 Cebus imitator | reverse complement strand
TTTTTTTGAGATGGAGTTTCACTCTGTTGCCCAGGCTGGAGTGCAGTGGCATGATCTTGACTCACTGCAACCTCCTCCTCCCAAGTTCAAGTAATTCTCCTGCCTCAGCCTCCTGAGTAGCTGACATTACAGGTGCATGCCACTGCACCTGGCTAATTTTTCTATTTTTAGTAGAGATGGGTTACACCATGTTGGCCAGGCTGGTCTTGAACTTCTGACCTCAAGCAATCTGCCCACCTCAGCTTCCCAAAGTGTTGGGATTACAGGCGTGAGCCATCACGCCCTGCTGTATAACAGTATTTCTGAGCAGACTGTGCAGATACAGCCCCTCCACACCAAAGTGCTGCCTGGAGCCTGGTGCTAGGAAAAGCATGCTGGCCAGGACAGTCACCCTGCCAGTCTCATCCAGACTCCTGTTAGTCACGCTCAGTCACACTCCTCTTGGGATCTCAAGTATTGATACAAGCAACATTTTGGATATTTTACTCCATCCCCATCACATTTAACTTCCCAAGCCCTGGGTACCTTAAGAATGTGGTGTTTAGAGATTTCTCTTCAACCATAGGGCTTATTAGGAGAAGAAAGCTAGATTTAGGAAGCAGGTTAGAAAGCCCATCTCAGAATTGTAAAGAAAGGAGATTCCGAGCATCCAAGCTCCACGTCCAGGCGGCGTGAAAAGATTGTCCACACGTCCTCACTGACTGCTTTGGCTTGCGGTGCCTTCCAGCTCCCTCTTCCACCCCAGAGCTTAGTTCTTGCTCCCCTATTTCCTGCACTCCTGGCCCTAGAAAGAGTGGATTCCCCACACAGGCTGGGGAGCAGGTCTGGATCCCCCCAATACCTCCAGGAAACCTTGTTGGTACAGAAGTGGGTATCATCTTTCCCTTCAGCTGTAAATCACCAATTGAAGACAAGGTGATACCAACTGGCCTATCACTGCACACTTTTTGAAAAGGTGACCAAGCGCCTACATTTTTCACGCTCCCCCACAGTGGTTCTTCACACATGCATATCAGATCATGTTCTTCCACAATATGAAACCCCTGGCATCTATGATCAAAACAAACTCATTACTATAAACCCCTAGACCCTCGGGTTTCTGGCCCCAGTTCACCCCTTCAGCTTCATCAGTGTCACTGTCTCCTTACACACTCTGCTGCCACATTGGCCTCCTTTCTGCTCCACAAATACACCCCAGCTGCTTCCTGTCTTGCCCTTCCCTCCGCCTGGCTCTCCTTACACTGCTCTGCGGGACAGACCCCTTCTCATCCTTCAGGTTTCAATTCAAATGACATGCCTCAGAGGTCCGCTCCTGCCACCCTTCATCTCAGCCTCTATTCATCACTGATTGGTTTACTTGTTAGTTTGCTTGTCTAGTACCTCTTTTCATTCCCTTGGCTATAAGCACCGTAAGAGTAAAGACCACAAACACCACCATAGTCCCTCCAACAATTCCTAGGGTCTGGTGGGCACGCAATAAACACTTGTTGAAAGAATGAATAAAGCATCTTTTGTTCAACTCTGCTGTACCTTTACAATGAGCAGTGGCTTGGGGGAGCTGAGGGATTGAGGGAGGTGAAGGCTTGGCTGGTCTCTCCACCCTGGGGGACAAATGAGGAGTACAGGAGCACCAAGGACTTAGACTCAGGTGCTACAGGCCAGAAGGATGCCTTTGCAAGGTTTCTGGATTCTCGGCAATGTACTTCATGTTTGTTATTTTTGTTATTCTTCATTTTAGAGAGGGGTAACAAACAACCTAGATCGAGGAGGTTTTGTAGTGAAGTGGAAAGCTGGCAAGAACGTGCCCTACTTCTCAGGTGGGCTATAAGCTGTGGGTGGGAACAGCCTGGATGACAGAGTTGACAGCGGGAACTTTAAAAGGAAAGGAGAGCAGGTTGCATGTCCGAACAGGAAGGGGACAAAGGGACAAACAGAGACAACTGGGACTGGGACACCCAAGGCTGATCAAGTTTGAGACCCACGTGAGGAGAGTGTCAAAGTGAAGGCTATTCTCAGTCCAGTTAAATAAATTGCCATTCATTTTGGTTATCAATGAGGAGAGGAATTTTTAGTGTCTTGGGGGTGAGCGGAACTCCTCCAATGTTTTATACTTAATCACGCTTCATGGCTATAACCACATTATCTGCTTCCTACTAAGGCAAGCCCAAGCGTTGCTTCAGAATCTTCTTCCCTCTGTGTGAACCTCTGTTTTGATTCATACACTTGTCCGTCAGCTACGGCACAGGTGATCCCTGGCAGCCTCATTATGATACAACAGAAGTTTCTGGAAAAACATGAGTCATGGCCTGAGATGACTGGCAATGAGGACAAGTCCCCTTCCACTGTGGGCATCTGTGTTGGGAAAGCCACAACTGATTTTTGCCACAATTACTCCAAAGACAAGAATGGAGTGGGCCTTCCCATTGACTCACACAATCCATTTCACTTAAAAAACGTCGCTGTGGGGAAGCAGGGAGGGGGCAGTGCATAAAAATACTCTGTCCACTTCTTTCTGTAGGTGCCTGACGACTGCATAAGCAGATAGTGGCTGAATATCAAGGCGAGAGAAGAGAAGTTTAGTTTGTTAGCTATAAACTGGAGATGACAATACTTCTCATTCATGTATTTAATGCAGATCTGCATAAGACATGGTCTCCGTTCTTAAGAATTCTGGCCCCATTCACATAGGACAACTATAAAGAGATAACTTTTCTTTACTTTTTATGAGGTTAGTCATTGTTGCTAACTTTATTTAAGAGATGAGGAAATTGAAGCCTATTAAAGAGAAGTGCCTGGCTCAGTGACATTTATTCACTGCTACTGAATCAGGGTTTATTCTAGAGTCTGCAGTCCACTGCTGGGACCATGTATAACAGAAAAAGTGAAAAGAGGACTTTTCCTGCTGCCTCCCACTCACCTTCCCTTTGGTCTACCCAGGAACACAGTGACACAGTGACGAGACGGGGACCACAATGGTAACAGGAGATGTGAATCCAAACTGCTCTGGGAACTGCAGGAGGTGGCACATGAGACAGAGGACACTCCCTAATTCCCCACCCTGTGGTGAGGAGAGGACACTGAAGACCTTTATGTAGAGCCGTACAGCAACGGTGGGAAAGCAGTGCAGCTCAGCAGCGCTCAGACAACCTGCCCATTCAGCCCCCAACATAGGCTTACCTAACTCCCAGCTCACTTCCTCCCTTCATGCCCCAAGGCAGTCATAATATTTTTGTACTGTCTGAGCTTCAACCACTTGCTCCCAGGGAGAAGTAAACAACCCATTTACGGTCCTATGTGTCTTGGGCTTTGCTCTGCAGAGAAGAAATGACTGGGGTTTTCAGGGAAAAGCAATGATAGCTACTTATGGGAATTCTCATCCTAACTCTCTTACAGAATGATGACTGACTGCAAGCACACTATCTACAGAAAAAAAAAGATATATATTCTTATACCCTCAGAAAGAAGGTCTGCAGGATAATAAGAAACGAATAGCAGCTGCCTCTGGAAATGGGAGAGAGACAGGTTTTTACTTTATACTTTTGTACTGTTTATACAAATAAGTGTAAACATACTTCTTTTTTAAATAAGTATGTAGTATTAGTTGAGATTTGAAAAATAAACTAAGCAAAGCTCACCACTTCATCTATAAGAACCACAGTTTTATTAAGTAGGGTAAAATCTCTTTTTATAGGTGGCTTATTCCCTTTCTTAGAATATACCTGCCTCTTGGCTAGGAGTACAGGAGACTATTGTTCAAGAGAAGTTTAAGGCACAGGCCCTGCACTTGATAAGTTTATAATAAGAGTGCTGAGAAAGAGAAACACTTCCCAGCTACTCCGGAGGCTGAGGCAGGAGGATCGTTTGAGCCCAGGAGTCCGAGGCTGCAGTCAGTTAAGATCATGCCACTGCACTCCGGCCTGGGGGATGGAGCAAGACCCTGTCTCTACATAAAAATAAATATTTAATTAATTAAAAACAAACACTGAAGAACAGTATATAATAAACTATGACATAAGGAGGGTCTCACCTTCATAGAATAAATGCTCAGCAATGGTAGAGGCCACCAAAATGGCAGGAGAACACAGCAGGATATTTCTGCCACCTTTAAATCACTTTTAGTCTTTCCCATTAAAAAATAAATGGGGAGTAAGAGACAAGGACATTCCCTTCATCGCCCTGAAACATTGTCTCCACTTCCTTCCCTTCATTCATGCCTCAACTCACAATAGTAAAGTTTCTGGCCTCAACACTCTAGTGAAACTGCCTGAGCAAACCAACTACTTACTCAAAGTTTCTTTGGTGAACGGTTTTGGTTTTCCTACTCACCTAGCGGGGTCACCTACTGCTGTTGACCTTTACCCAACCCCTTCATTTTCCTTTGAACCTCCCTTCTTTAGCTTTCCTGAGAACATTTTATCCAGTGCCTCATCTTTGTTCGCTGACTATTCCTTCCCCTCCTTCACTAGTTCCTCATTTTTTTAAATAATGATGGTTTCTTCTCTTCCCTGTATCAGTGGTTCTCAACGCTGACTGCATATCAGAATCATTTGGGAAGTTTTAAAAATTCTAATTCCCAGGTTCTACTCTAGTCTAAAAAAATCAGTCTCTAGCATGTACACTCCTTTGCTTTCCATTACTACCTCATGCTCACGGCACACACACATTTTTAGCTCAGGTTTTCTCCCACCTTCAGACAGGTATCAGCACATGAATATGCTAATTGCATCTCAAATTCAACACACCCAAATTATTCCTCTACTTACATTTCTGATCTCAACCAATAGTATCACTAGCTACCTAACTACCTAAACTAGAAAAGTCAACTCTTATTTTCTTTCAAATCCATCAACCAATCAGGAGGCAAGCCCCGTCCTTTCAATCTCCCTATCATTGTCATAACTTCCCTGTCTTCTCCCCTGAATGCTGCACACTACCCCCAGCATTTCCTATCCAAATTTAGGCACATTCTGCCTCTCAATTGCAATACAGTGGTCTCACATCATATTCATGGGCAATGCACATGAATTCAACTGCATCCATTTGGCAGGCAGAAAGCAAGAGATCAGTCCCTTTGTTCATCTCCTCAGTCTTTCAACCCTACTTGCCAGAGAGTAGGGCAACTATCTGCCCCAGAGAAAGAACATTTGAATTTATGGAGAGTTAAATAATGTCTTGTGTTTCTGTTTGCATTTTTGGAGACATACGCTGCCCCAGAGAAAGAATATCTCTCCGTAAATGCAAACAGAAACAAGATGTTGATTCTGACACTTGATGGTCCCGATGCATGGGTGTTGGAGATTTCAAGGATGATCTGACTTGTACTCTACTGTTGACTTTAGAATATAGCCCTCCCTAAGATGGGGTTCCTGTTGCCCCACCTTTTAAATCTGTCTTTCCCAGTGCAGCCAGCACATTAGTAAAATACATATATGGCATGTTACCATTCCATCCTATCCCCCAATGATACTCACTTAAAACAGTCACAGGACCCCTGTCCTTAAAACAGCTACCCAAACTTTAGAGAACTTCAGAATCACCAGGGAAACTTACAAATCAGATTTTAGAAATAAAATTCCTGGGCTCTGAGATATTCTTCTCCAGTAAGACTATGAAACTGGAGAAGAATAAGCACTCAGGTCCTTCTACTACCAGTTGTCCAGGGATCACACTTTGGAGAAAACCCCAATCTTCAGGAAAAGATCCAGCTTTCTTAGTACGATGGACAAGGCCTCTCATGATTTGGCTCCTGCTGAACTCTTCGGCCTTTTTCTCCCTGCTTTTGCCCTCTCATTTTATACTAATAGTAATTTGCCTGAACTCACCACACTTCAAAATTCAGAACAAGCCCTTCCTCTGCTTCTTCCTCTTGAAATGTCCTTCTTATCCATGTCCATCTGATTAACACCTACTCCTCATTCACAAGGAAATGCAAGTCATTTCTTTCTTTCTTTCTTTCTTTTTTTTTTTTTTTTTAGA
Organism: Cebus imitator; assembly: GCF_001604975.1. NCBI lineage: Eukaryota > Metazoa > Chordata > Mammalia > Primates > Cebidae > Cebus > Cebus imitator. The sequence goes on along the minus strand of NW_016107324.1, from coordinate 7,361,517 downwards.
CAAGCTTACTCTGTTGCCCAGGCTGGAGTGGTGTGATCTTGGCTCACTGCAACCACCACCTCCCAGGCCCAAGTGATTCTCCTGCCTCAGTCTCCTGAGTAGGTGGGATTATAGGCACCTGCCACCACACTCAGCTAATTTTTGTATTTTTAGGAGAAATGGGGTTTTACCATGTTGGTCAGGCTGGTCTTGAACTCCTGACCTCAGGTGATCTGCCTGCCTTGGCCTCCCAAATGGTTGGGATTACAGGCATGAGCCACCATGCCTGGCCAAAAGTCACTTCTTTTATGAGATCTCTAATCTTCTTCCCCATCCTTACCTGCAGCCTTGACCTTCTTTGGGCCCTCGTCTATACTCTGTATGAACTTCTAGCAGACCTTTAATAAAACTTCCATTGCTAATATGGAACTACCTCTTGGTCAATGTGTCTGTATCTCTTTTATAGCAGAAATGGTGTCTGTTTCTTCTTTGTATCCTCTGTGTAAAGCCTGGCTCAAGAATATTCTTGAGATGGACAAGTAAGATATGGGTTGAGGTAACTTTTAAAAAAGAATGGGATATATATGTAAAAACGATCACATTAAAGATTTAGCTAATATTAACTGCTCTTTCAAATTGAATCTCATCTAACTTAGATTTCCCAAAAGAACAATCATAAAGGCCAAAAACTCAGTGCTTCATAATAAAGACATTAATGAGTAAAGTAAACTAGATGTAAGAAGGTAGCTAGATTAGGGCAAACTTGGAACCACATGGCCTACAAAAAGAACAGGGCCAAAACCAGTAATTCCAGTCCCTCATTACCATTTGGGAAACCAGATCCTATGACTTTTTTTAAAGGAGGTCAAAAATCAGACTGTATTTGTAAGTTTTCCTAACTTTTAATTCCAGCAAGTCACAATGAAAAATCCAAAATGTAATTAAGAAAACAATTTCATTTGCAATATGTGATCAAAAAGAATAAAATACTTATAAATAAATTTAATAGGATAAACTTACACTTTGAAAACTAAAAAAAATTGTTGAAGGAAATTTAAGAAAAGTGAAATAAATGGAAAAAACATCCCATGTTCATGGATCAGAAGACTTAATAACATTAAGATAGTAATACTCCCAAAAGCTGATCTAAAATTTCAACACAATTCCTATCAAAATCCCAGATGGCTTCTTTGTAGAAACTAACAAACTGATCCTAAAATTCATGTGTAATTTCAAAGGACCCAAAATAATCAGCACAATCATGAAAAAGTACAAAGTTAGAGAATTCGCATGTCCCAATTTCAAAACTACTGCTCAGCTACACAATCAAGATAATGTGGTACTAGCATAATGATAGACATATAGATCAGTAGAACAGAACCGAGTCCAAAAGTAAACCCCTGGATTTACTGTCAATTGAGTTTTGACAAAGGTGCCAAAACAATTCAATAGAAAAATGACATTGTTTTCACCCAATGGCACCGAAGAAACTGGATATAAAAGTTGGACCTCTATCTCATACCATATGCAAAACATAAACTCAGAATGATTACAAGACCTAACTATAATAGCTAAAACTGTAAAACTCTTTAAAGAAAACAGGCATAAATTACAGGAGCTCAGAATAGGCAACAGTTTCTTAGATATTGCACCAAAAGGACCAGCAACCAAAGGAAAGAAATATATAGGTTGGACTTCATAAAAATTAAATTCTTTTGTACTTCAAATGACGCTATGAAGAAAGTGAAAAGACCACTCACAGAATGGGAGAAAATATTTGCAAATTATATATCTCCTAAGAAACTTGCATCTAGAATATATAAGGAACTCTTACAACCCAATGATAAAAAGACAAGTAACCCAATTGAAAAATGGGCAAAAGATCTGAACAGACATTTCTCTAAGAAATACATACAAATGGACAATAAGCATGTGAAAAGATGTTCAATATAATTTACCATTGGGAAACGCAAATCAAAACCACAGTGAGGTACCACTTCGCATCCTCTGGGATGGCTATTATTTAAAACACAAACAAACAAACTGAAAATAAATGTTGCTAAAGATGTGGAGAAATTAGAACCATCATACATTGCTGATGGGACTGTAAAATGGTAAAGCCACTAGGAGAAACGGCTTGGCAGTTCCACAAACAGTTAAACATAGAATTACATGTATGACCCAGCAATTCCACTCCTAGATATATATCCAATAAAATTGAAAGCATATGTCCACACAAAAACTTGCACTTAAATGTTCAGCAGCATTATTCATAAGAGCCAAAAAGTAGAAATCACCCAAATGTCCATGAATGGACAAATAAAAGGTGGTATATCATACAATGGAATAGTATTTGGCATTAAAAAGCAATGAAATATTGTTACATGCTACAGCATGAATGAACTTTGAAAATACTATTCCAAGTGAAAAAAGGCAGTCAGAAAAGACTGATTTTATTCTACCTATGTGAAATGTCCAGAATAGACAAGTTTGTAGAGCTGGAAAGTAGGGCTATGTGGTTTTTGGGGAATGGAGTGTGACCTCTAAAGGGTACAAGGTTTCTTTAGGGGTTGATAACGATGTTCTATAATTGGTGATAGTTGTACAACTCTGTGAATATACTAAAAATCATTGAATTGTATACTTTAAATGGGTGAATTATATAGTATGTGAATTATATCTTAATAGAGCATTACCAAGAAGGAATAACAACAAAAAGAGTCCAAGCAAGCAATATCTGCAGGCAGTATGTGATCCTTGATATAAACTATTCAGGAAATATGTATGAATGGATGAATAATGAATAAATGAATGAGGCATCAGCAGTTACTACAGTCGTTTGAAATATTCTCCAGCCTTGAGACGGAGTTCATTGCTCTTCCTTTGGGCTCCCAGAGCATCTTGGCCACACCCCTAGGTTGCACTCACCCAGTGGTGCTGCAATTTATCTGTTCCAATGTCTATGCCTCCCGCTGGACTATGGGCTTCTCAAGGGCAGGGAGTGAGTCTTAGTCATCATTATGCCCAGCACCTCTTACAGTGCAATTAAATGATTTATTTGAATGACCTAGCCACGAAATGATGTTCAGGAAGTCTCAAAATAACCTTCATCCTAACTGGATCATCTGTATTGTGTTCCTTCTTAAAGGGGTATATTGCCAATTAAAATAATCCTGAAGTTAAGCTAGGCAAAGCCCCTGCCTGTGCCAGGTTTGAGTTGGAATGTAAGAAGGGAATGGAAAATCCTTCCTCTTTTAGTATAATACCAATCAAATGAAAATTTTTGCAGGTGAGCAATGGGGGTAGAGGATCTCCTGCCCTGGAATAGGGAGGAACTTTAGAAAGAGCTCAGTGAGACAGACAGAGAGATGGGCTTCCACATTTAAGGAAGAGGTGCAAGTGGTCTTGGCAAAGAGTGACTTTTCTTAGGAAAAATCTTATAGCACCTTTGAATGCTATAATAATATTGTATTTTGTGTGTGTGTGTGTATATATATATATATATATATAGCATCAAGGAGCATAGAGCTGCTAACACCTTCCCTTCTTCACCATTCTCTGTCCTCTTACATTTGCTTTTCTACAGAGCACTTACTTCTGAAAATATTATGTATTTGTTGGCTTGCTATCTGTCTCCCCCACTAGATTAGTAGCAGAGAGCAGGGAGTGTTGTATTCCTGACACCTGGAACATAGTAGACTCTCAAAACATATTTTGGTTGATTGAATTAAATATACATTTTTAAAATACCAACATCTATTTTTGCTGAAAGCTCCTCCTTCTGCTCCAGGTTTAAAATCCTGAAAACCTGGATTTATTCAGTCATTCACAAGTGGGGACTCAGCAACCAGGAAATTTCAACCCTCTGTCATTAGTGCTTACAACAATGGAACTTTCTAAAAGCAAGTTGTGTGTTCCATTTGCTCTTTGAAAAGGAAGATCTCCCTTCTCAAGGGTTCCTGCCCAAGTCAAAAGGCAGGGCTGTGAAGTGAGCAAGGCCTTTCACTTGCCCCAGTCCCTCTCATTTGATGTCTTCCCCTGCTAAATGGACTCCATCCTAGCTGATGGGGATGATGGGGATGGTCCCCATTGTCTCCATCCCCAAGATTCTATTCCCAGCCCCCCTAAAGGAAGCTGAGCCATGAAGATTGTGCTTGCTTCACCTTTGCCTTCCACCATGATTGTAAGTTTCCTGAGACCTCCCTAGCCATGCCTCCTGTACAGCCTGCAGAACTTAGTCAATTAAATCTCTTTTCTTTAAAATGACCCAGTCTCTGGTAGTTCTTTCTAACAATGTGAGAATAGACCAATACTCTGGGAAACGAGCTGCCTACAATTGTCCAGAGAAGTTTTTCAATTTCTCTGAAAAAAGTACTGGTCATCTGTGGGCACGGAAAGTATGACAACCATCTGCATCCCATGAGGCAGCTATGCAGTGTCTCATTCCAATAGTCCTACTCCCATTGAAAATCCCTTACACATGGGAATTTCTTTGAACTAAGAGATGTTTCATCTCTGCCTACAGACTTGAGCACAGACAAAGCCACCCATCTGGAGGTCATCCCTGTGGCAGAAAGCACACTAATAGTGTTGGAGAGCTATGACTTCTCCTAGCAATAACTTTGCCCCAATGTGTTGGGAGCCACAAGTGGCTCTTTCTGCTGCTGGACATGGCCAGAAAAGTTGTGCTATGTGATTGATCATGTGCTTCTGCACAAATAGAGATGTATATTCTGTTTAGATTCAAGAGTATTATATCATTTGAGCCTCATAATGAAACTGCAATGAGACCTGAATAGGTAGATGATCTCCTTTTTATATTTAATTTTTTGTAGAGATGGGGTCTCACTACATTGCCCAGGTGATCTTGAACTTCTGGCTTCAAGTGATCCTCCCAACTTGGCATCCAAAAGACCTGAAATTACAGGTCTGAGCCATCACACATGGCCCTGAAACCTTTTTACAAATGGAAAAACTTATTCTCAGGGATTCAGTCCTGTGCTCAAGAGCTACAGGGCTGATTAATGGAGAAGAACCCAGATTTTTTGATGTTTAAAGCTGTTGTTACATTTCATCTCTCTGACCCTGACCTAAAGAAGTTTACTATCTAGGGGGGACTCATGCCCTGGATATATGATATATAAAAGATAACAGTCACACACACACATTGATATATGGATAGGTAGATATAAATATAAATGATATACATATAGATATGTCTATATCATGAAGAGAAAGAGGAGTGGTAAGGCCAGACACCCTCTGTACGTAGAAAACGTTTTACATTATATAATAACGTATAGTGACTTGACAGAAGATTGCTGCATCATCCAACACCTAAGACAGTAAGTACTGTGCTCAGTTTTATAGAGTGTCAGCCATTCTGCGTTCTCTGAAAACAGGAATTGAGTTGTACAAAGATGAAATCTCTTTGACCAAAATATTCCAAATATATTCTTTGCAGAAATTCCTTGAGGGCTCGTATTTTATATTCAACTTTAATGTTGTTATTGAGATCTAAAAGTTGCAACCAATAGTTTTAACCCAAGTCTTTTGCAGGGAGGAGCAAGTGTTGGCACTGTAGCCAAGCCTCCTAAACAACTTTGAAGATCTCTCTCACCATGTAGGCTTAATCCTAGGAAACCAGAAATGCTATTCCCTGTGGTTGGAGAAAGTCTTTAACCTGGTGGGCCTGGTTCTCCATAATGAAAATGAGAATTGGAATACTGGCTTGCAAAAGCTGACCCTACTCAGATTAAGATGCTTTTGTAATAGCAATCGACTACTCTCTTCCGATAGATGCAGCGAAATCCCAGGTTGTGTCAAACTATTAATACATTGAGAAAACAAGACGCCTTAACAATGCAACTTACAGGAAGAACAACTGAATATTTGATCCCAGAAGCCGTTTAACCAGAGACATATGTTTTTAAAAAGCAAGCTTTTTCTTATTCCCTGGAAGGCCCTTATTCATATCTCTGAACACTTTAACCTCTATTATTTTTATTTTTCTATTTCCCTCACTCCTTTCTTTTATATTGTGGGAGTCATTAGTGCCATTCCACAAATATTTCCAATTCTTCACCTTCCCAGCACACAGTAGCACTGCACTTCTCCTGCCTTTTTGAAGTTGGGTACAGCGCCTGATTTGGCCAATATCACTGTGGGAGTGATTTGTCACATCTCTTTTCTCTTGCAGCTGGAGAGACGCAGAGAGCCACCCTCAGCCTAGGTTGCTGAGTGAGAATGACAGAGCAGATACCCCCAGCCAATGTGCTATGAACCATGGTATGAGCAAGAAGTCTAAGCCACTGAGATGCTGGAATTACTTGTTAGCATAGAATGACCTGCCCTATCCTGGCTGATACAATAACCATGAAAGGGGAGAAGGAATATGGCATAGAGTTTAGGAGCATGGGCTTTGGGAGTCAGAAAGGCCTCAGTTGGAACCTCAGCTTTGCATGTACTAGCTGTGAAACCTTGGACAAATAGCTTTAATTCTCCAAGCCTCAGTTTCCTCATCTATAAAACAAGAACAATAATATCTGTTCCATAGGGTTATTGTGAGGATCCAATCAGGTAATGCATGTGTGGTGCTAAGCACAGTGACGGGCACATACAAAGTTCTCAGCATATGTTCATCACTATAGTGGGATGACTATACTGCTGTTCCTGATTGTTTTCAGTTCTACCTGCCTTAGTTTGGGGAGCTGATAAACAAGCCTGAATTACTGTGAAGGGACCTTAATCAACAGCGCTCTATAGGAGTGTGATGAGCACTGGGATGCAAGGCGCTATGGGAGTGTGTCAGAAGGGCTCCAGGCCAGCCTCTGGGAACCAGGAAAGAAGGTCTGAGGAAGGGATGCTGGGGTGAGTTATGAAGGGCAGGCAATGAGAGGTGGTAGGGGAGGAATTTCCAGACAATGGGCACAGCATGTGCAAGAGGTAAGGGCAAAAATAAGGGGTGGTCCAAAAATACCAAATACTTCAATATGACTAATGTCCAGGGATATGGATATCAGCAGGGGCTACATTACATTAATCATCCAATTAACCATCTGCCCACACAATTCAATGAGCTCTTGGAGGGCAGAAGCTGGTTCTCATTTTCCCTTTTGTTCTGAGTCCAGCACAATATGTGACACATAGTAGGCTCTCAATACCCTATGCTGAATGTCTGAGGACTGTAACCGAGTTTCAGGCCACCCTGGCTCAGATGTGATGCCAATTTCTTCTTATTCTTTCATGAGTTTCCCAACTACACTTCCACCCAGCCCTCGGACCCAAATAAATAAAAGCTAAAAATATAGCCCAGGTCATGAATCATAAATGAGATGGAAGAGCAGTGACTCACAGAAGTTAATCTGCTTCCCAGGAGAGTCTTGCTGGATGTCCTTTGCTCTGAAAGGTTAGGCAAAAAGCCAGGATAATAACTGTGCAGACAAAGCTAATCTAATGACTAGGCCAGCCACTGGAAGCCCATCTGGTGTTCCAAGGCTCCTAGGCAGAGATGCCAAGAGGCGGCAGCTCTGTGCACCCCATCATGGGGCAGCAGAGGGATGAGCCCAGACACAGACGCTAACAAGGGTGCTCTGGGTGTCTGCTCAAGAACATGGCACAGGGCCTTGTTGATTATCTCAGCGGCCCAACATGTCCACCATCAAGTTGGTTATGGTTTTAATATGGTTGCTGCTATCGCCAAGGCAATGCCTTTGCAGGATGGCTTAGTGAATGACCTACCAAATATATTGTATTCTTGTCTAGTTAAGTTGAGAATATGATCTGACCTAACAATGACACTGTGTTTATGGCCTCTCCTGCCAACACATAGTCCACCTACAATGGAACATTTTTGGGGTATTGCGACCTTCATTCTCAATTGTGAGCTCCTCAAGAAAACTAAATAATCATATCCTACACCCTAAAATCACACAAATCTGACTCAGCTTTGAGTACCCAGGACCTTGAGATTTGATTTAATTAAATATTTATTGGAGGAACTCTGTGTTTTCACAAATGATAGCATCTGCAAGTACTGCCACAAGGTAGACAAACGGCAGCTCCATCAAACTCTTTCTTCTACTCCATTTTCCCTTTGACTCAGCAGTGTCAAAGGCCAAAATTTTTGTCATCAGTTGCCATGTCTGGTCAAAGTTGATGTCCCTAGAAGCAGCATCAGTACGATGGTGGTTTCAATCTTCCCAGCCCTCTAGGACTTTACGTGTCCAGCGTGTGGTCATGTCTGGAGACCATGTGGGCAGAGAACCTCATTGACATCACCCTCCCTCTGTGTCACCACACTGCTATCCTACACGAATGGTCAACGTTCATTATACTGAAACCATGACTCATGTTAATCATTCTCCCACATGGTGATAAACTGCTGAGTTACACTGTACTAGTTTTCAGCTTTTATGACTTCTTTGAAAAAGCAGCAGTCAAAAATATGGCTTTGTGGAAATGCAGCTCAAATGTTAATCATTTCTCATACTTTTTTTCACATGAAACACAAGAGTTGTCTGTAGCTCGAAGAATGAATTCTGACTCCTGATAATGTGATTAAAAGCACACTAGGGCTTAAAGGGACCTTAGAGATGATCCATACCAACTCCTCTGCTTTTTGTAGATAAAACATTAAATGGTTTACCTGATGTCACTCAGCATAAAGGGCAGGCAGAGAACAGTCCACTAAAGACACAAAGCAAAAGTCAGAGATATACAAACAGAACCAGAGAGTATGATATAGCAGAAGTCAAGGGCACATCGAGCCCCATGGAAGAAGAAGTTGTTGACTGAATTCAGGGCAGTGGAGAAGGTCAATAGGCTAAGGAACCGGAAAATGTTCATAGGAGTTTGGCAACTGTTGGTTTTAACCGTTGGCTTTTGTGGAACAGTATCAGTGGAGTAGTCAAAGTAGGAGCCAGGTAGCAAGAGATGTAAAACTTGATATGGAGATGAGGTAGCGAACCTGTGAGCACAGTGCTTTTGTTTTTATTTTGAGAAGTTTGTATTTTAACAAGAGGGGAAAGATAAGCTTAGGGGAGGCTGTTATTTTAAGAATGGAACAAATTTGAGCACGTTTGTGGGATAGAAAGGTTGACAGTAACAGGAGGGAAGAGAAATGATGGTGAGATCACAGTCCCCAGGGAGGCAGGAGTGAAGACTACCCATGAAATGAGTAAGACCTGATTCAAATAAATTATTTTAATCATGAATCAGATCCTCTCAAGCACTCAAATCAAGAAACTTATAAAGTTGAAGATACAGTTGCCATTTTCATATGTCTGGATACCTTTTGGGGAATCTTCTTTTGGTGTTAATTTAAGGGATACAAGTGCAGTTTTGTTTCATGATATACTGGGTAGTGGTGAAGTCTGGGCATTTAGTGTACCTATCACTCAAATAGTTTACATTGTATTCATTAGGGAATTGTTCATCCTTCCCCTCCTTCACACCCTCCCACCCTTCTGCATCTCCAATGTCTATCATCCCAACTCTACGCCCATGTGTATATCTTATTTCGTTCTCATCTATAAATGAGGATGTGCTATATTTGACTAATAGTCTTATAAATAATCAGGATTGAGCCTGATTTTATGTAAATGGCAATGCTATGAGATAGACAGCAGAAGGATCCTGTGACTTCAGTAACTGTGGGTTTGCTTCAGGATTACATCACAAGGCCATCATCATCAGAGCTAGAACTAGGTGACTTGTTAGTATTTTTTTCAAAAACAAAAACCCTAGACTCATAAAAACTGTGTGATGGAAGACACTATTTGTCCCAACCCTTTTATTTTCAAAGCACGTAAGAGACTTGAACGAGATCACCCAGCAGCACAAAGCTCTAAACAAGCAAAAAATTTTCTAAGCTGTTCACTCACTCACAAACATCAAGTTCCTATTAAAATCGAACATAGATTTTTGAATCAAACTCAAATAATGCCCTTCTATAACTTATCACCTTCAGGATGCAGTGCAAATAGATCCTAGATTCAAGTTGTTTATTTTATAGCTTGGATTCTTTTCCAAAAACCTCAGCAGTTTTAGCTAAGGAGAAAAAAAGGGCATAAGGAAGATCTCTGTTTTCCTTTAAAGTCCACTATCACAAGTGGATTATTATTAATTATTGGTTATTATTAACCAATTATTTTTTACATTGCTTGCAAGTCTCATTATAATCAATTATTTTCACTGGTTATTACATTAAGTAATAACTTTCTAGGAGGATACATAGATTGATGTAAGCAATCAAAAAGTTAGGAATGCTGAAGTAAGAGTCTAGGAGCAGAGAGGTTAGGTGGTTATAGAGGTTACTTGGTTATAGCTGATAAGAAGTCTAGTTCAGGCTTGAGATTTTCATAGAAGTTAGGCAGCTCCTTTCCTTGCCCAGTCACTTACTACACACCAAACCTTCAACCATTGACCTGAATTCCCCTGACCAATGGCATTCATGAGCACACCAGTGGAAACCTAGAGTAGGTCATACCATGTTGGCTCTAAGCCAGCCATTCCCATAATACCTAAAGAACATCTACTGATAGCATCACTTCCTTGAACATTCTTCTGCAATCCCATATCCTCTAGAAAGTCTCACTGAAGAACTGTGATAGACAATTCAACCATTACCAAACAATCTTCTCAATAATCTTTATGTATGTGGGTAAAAGCACCCAAAATATGCTCCCTTGGCAAATTTTCAGTCTACAATCCAATGTAACTAACAGTCCTCACACTGCACATTAGATCTCTAGACCTATTCACCCTACATAACTGCACGTTCACGCCCCGTGATCTACACCTCACCATTCTCTCCCCATCTCTGGCCCTTGTAACCACTGTTCTACTCTCTGCCTCTATATATTTCACCTTTAAAAGATTCCACATATAAGTAAAATCGTGCTGTACTTTTCTTTGTATATCTGGCTTATTTCACTTAGAATAATGTTCTCTAAGTTCATCCATGTTGTCACAAATGACAAGATTACCTTCATTTTTAAGGCTGAATAATATTTCATTATATACATATACCACAATTTATACATTCATCCATCAGTGGACACTTCGATTGTTTCTATATCTTGACTATTGTGAATAATGCTACAATGAACATGAGGGCAGATAGCTCTACAAAATGCTGATTTCATTTCCTTTGGGTATATACCCAGCAGTAGGATTGCTGGTTCATAGGACAGTTCTACTTTGAATTTTTTGAAGAACCTCCATATTATTTTCCATAATGATTGTGCCAATTTACATTCCCACCAACAGTGTACAAAAGTTCCCTGTTCTCCACACCTTCACTTACTAGAATCAGTTCAGCAGCTCTTAAAGAGACTTTCCTATATGTCAGCAAAGGTGACGTTTTAATCCCCATTATCTGAAAGTTAGAGTCTTTATACAATACCATCTAACTGGAAGTATTATACCTAACTACTTCAAATGTCCTTAAGCATGGCTAAGAATACAAAAATAAGCACCCAAAAACATCTAAAAATACTACTAAGTCAACACTAATGTTTATCCTTATGTTTTTCTCTTAGGGGAACATCCAGTCTTTCATCCAGAGCCCATTCACCCTTGGTTTCAATAACCGTTGCAACAGGTTGTCCTCTCCAGAGCCCAAGAGCACAAACTGAAATGTTGGGCCCTCCCAGAAACATACTCACTCTGAAAAGCAAAAAGTATTGCTGATTGAACAAAGTGAATCTGAAAAAGTATAAAAATAGAGACAGGTAAGTTCAAAAAGCTCAGCCATTTGGGAACCCCAACTTCAGGGGCAACCAACCCTTGCATTCCATGACTGTTACAATGAAGGCTCCATTTCCACCAGAAAAAAAAAAAAAAAAAGAGATTGAATTTCAATCAGTATCTACTTCTGGGTATACACCCAAGAGAGTTGAAAACACATGTCTGCATAAAAACTTACCCACGAATGTTCATTACAGCACTATTCATAATAGCCCAAAAGTAGGAACAACCCAAAGGTCCAGTAACTGGTGAATGGATAAACAAAATGTGGTATAGCCGTATAATGAACTATTATTCTGGAATAAAAGGAAAGGAAGAATTGACACATGCTACAGCATGATGAATCTTGAAAACACTGTGCTCAGTGACGGGAACCAGACACAAAGGACCACATATTATATTATTCCATTTATACGAAATAGCCAGAAAAGGCAAATCCACAGAGACAGGAAATAGATTAGTGGCTGCCAGGGGTTGGAGAGGAAGAAGAGGGATTGACTGCTGGTGGTTACAGCACTTCTTTTTGGAGTGCTAAAAATGTTTTAAAACTAGATACTGGTGATGGTTTCACAATTTTCTGACTATATGAAAATAAATGAATTGAACACTTAAAGAGTATATTTTACAGTATGTGAATTATAGCTCAATAAAACTGTTATAAAAATAAACCACAGATCTAGAAAAAACCCTGACATTTACCTCTCAATTTTTTTTTCAAACAGTATCATCTGTCTATGAAGAGAAAGAAGCATATAATCTTCATTATACAGAGGTTTCCATGTAAAATATTACATTTTTAGAACAGTAAAAGAAAATAAAAATCAAGGCATTTAAAACAAAAATCAAGGCATCCTCACTTAGATTTCTGCTGATAAAAACGTTGACAACAGTGGGAGAAACTCAAACCTGACATCTAAAGGGAGGAGCTTCAATTATCTGAAAAAGTCAATGACTGCCTGGTGATGTCAACTAAATGAGCTTTACGGTGTCGAGATTATTCCTGGTGAGTGCTGACAATGTCTGTGGGCATCTTATTCAGAAGAAACAGCTCCCTTCTCCCTCTTATCACTTAAACAGTTGGGTGATGACTCACAGAGTTTCTGCTCTTTCACTTGCTTAGAGTTGCTCAGTGTGTGTAGGAAGCATTAACTAACTAGCAGGTGAGCCACCTCAAACCTTTTTGGAAGTCAGCAGGGTATAAATCATAAATAAATATATTACCCATGACTATGCACAGTATGCTTCCTGGAGGCCTCCAGAATCAATACTCACTCCCTGCCAGGGCCCAGGGACCTCCCACAGCAATGCCCACGTCCTTCCTCATCCTTCTTCTTCCTGCTCCCTCCTCTCCAACTCCTTCCGCTTTCCTCTCCCCCTTCTCTTCCTCCTTCTTTTCTTAAGTGATAGCCTAGTTGTAAAATTGGATTCTTACATTTTCTGAAAGGAAATTTGGAGATTTATCACACATTTCGGCCAAAATCTGTTTCACTTGTTTCACGTTGAGATTTTCACTAGATGGCTGTTCTCCACTCCTTGCTTATCACCTTTCTTGCTCTCTGGGCAATGCATTTGGAACATTCTCTCCCTAAAACATTCCCATCGTTGGACCAGGCAAAATGATACAGCTTGTAGTCTCAGCCTTTATTTCACAGAACTTTACAACTTATTGCTGCTTGTCATAAAAGATTTTTTAAAAATCAAGATTTAGTGTTGAATAAGAGTTTCTGTGTTTTTTAAGTGAACAGCAGATATCTATTTCAAATGGATTAACATATTTTAAAACTCTCCTCTGCATTTGAAAGGGTTGAAAAGAGACACTTGAAATAACTTAGACAGGTCCTGAGAGTCCAGCACTATGTAGTTAGGCTGGGTGAACTGCTATGTGCTACATATAGTATGTATGCTAGGGGCATCTGCAGGATGAGACTTCAGTTAGAGCTACTCTGAAAGGTTTTAGTCTTTTATTTCAAACTGTCAGTATTTCCAATATATATATATTTTTTTAAATCAAAAACTATTTCCAAGTATGTCTTCATGTGGCCAAAATGACTATATTTAACATAATTTCAGAAGCCAAAAGAAAATCATCATGAAAACATACCAGCTTCTGGCCAGGGCCCTCCAGCACCTCTGGGTGTTGTCTTTCAATAGAGCAATGGCTAGAAGTGTGACCCCTTCTCCAAGACACTCCCCTGCCACTGAGGGATCAGTAGGTACTGACATGCAAGGATGCCCTGATCCACACAGAGAAAAAGAAAAAGCACACACACACATTGCAGACCAGCAAGCACACTATAATCTTCATCTTTGCCAACAATCATATTTGTATATATATACAAATATGCAACATTAGGAAAAAAGTCTGAAAGAATACAAAACAAGCTATTAATAGTGGCAATTACCCCTCAAAAAGTCATTCCTTATTGCTTGTCATCCTTTTTCTTTGTCCTGACTTCTCTATTTTAAAAATACAAGTGAGAGAACAATCTCATTCACCAGGATCCTGGAGGCCTTTGAGTCCCTAGAAGCACTGGGTAAATAAGAGCTTAAAATATATCCACTTTGTTGGGTAAAGTATCTTGGTTTTTGCTAGAGTATTTCTGATAGTTAGTCATCACACCTGAGAAAGGTATGTATTTTTTTCCAAATGACAAACAGAAGCTATTGAGCAAAAACATACACCTGCTTGTGTAACAACCTTTATTATAATTTGTTTAATGTTTACAGAATGCTATGGAGATGGAAAGGGCCCTCTAGAAGATTCAGGTTGTTATCAAGAAAAACAAAAATCAAGGCATCCTTACTTAGATTTCAGCTGATGAAAACGTTGACAACAGTGGGAGAACCTCAAACCTCACATGTTTTTGCTTTCTTTATAAAGGGAAAGGCCATAGATGAGTTTCTAAATTTAAACCTGCATCCCCAGAGATACCCTTCTACTTGCTGATTCAGTTTCATCTCATAAATACACATGGTCTTGGACAGGATTCTGCATGGGTAGTCAAGATATCTGTTGTATTCCTAGCTGTGTTTTTCATTTCTAGGTTGCCCTGGGACACTCCCTATATATCATTTTCCCTGAGAAACCATTTTGAGAGTAAGTACAACAGCATTCGTTAAATGCTCTCTGTTCTTCAAGGACAGGCTGTTGTCAAGTTTAGTAAAAAAACAATTGAATGTAAGATGGGCTCATTGATTAAAGCTATACAACAGAGCATGTATATGTGATGACAAGAATAGGAAACCCATTGTGAGACATATCACAAATCATGTGACTAAATTGTTGACAAAATTCAATACCATAAAATTCTGCAGACTGATCTCCAGTTGACAACTTTCAGCTGTCACTATTTGAATTGTGGGCTTACCAAGAATTCTGCTGTGTTTGTGCAACTGTAATTGCTATATATGGAGCCTGTATTTCACAATTGTAATTCCTATTGAAATCACATAATTTAAGTAGATATTAAACACACTGGGCTGGGTGCTGTGGCTCACACCTGTAATCCCAACACTTTGGGAGGCCAAGGCAGGAGAATCACTTGAGCTCTGGAATTTGAGATCAGCCTAGGCAACAGAGCAAGGCCTAGTCTCTACAAAAATTTTAAAAATCAGCCAAACCTGGTGGTGTGTGCCTGGAGTTCCAGCTACTTTGGGAGGCTTAGATGGAAGGATAGCCTTGAGCCCAGGAGGTTGAGGCTGCAGTGAGCCAAGATTGCACCATTATATCCCAGACTTGGCAACAGTGCGAGACCTTGCCTCAAAAAAGAAAAATCACACACACACACACACACACACACACACACAAATACACACACACACACACACACACACACACACAGAGACCATATGAGTGTGGATTTGGATTTTTTAAAAAGGTAGTCATTCTATGAAAATAAGTCAACAGCTTTGGAAAAACGAACACAAGTTGCTTTTAAAAATAGTATTAAATTACAAGTAGATAAGACTACTTTAAAAGACATTTTAAAAATGGAGCTGCTTGTGTAGTTTCAGATTCTCTTGAAGATGTCTCTAAGAGTTAGCCCCACTTTAAAGAAACTAGAAGGAGGAATGTGGATGAGGCAGTATGGGGAGAATTTATGCAAGAAGGATGAAAAGGGGTATGAATCATTGTATCTATAAAATTCAGAGAAAGAGCCTTGACCCTACAACACAAAAACACATTTATATAAGCTTAATTTAAGGGTCAAAAGTATATATGTAACATTTTTATTTTCATTCTGTAATGACAAGTCTCAATAGTATCGGAGAAGGTGCCTTCTACTATATAATATTAAGAAACATGGCATTCACCACCTAAAATCTCTCTGCCTTAACAGGATGGTTGTCAGATAAGTACGCTCAACTGCTTGGCTTGACCCACAAAATGCACACCAGGCCAGGTGGTCTCCCTAACTCTGCCTGCCTGCTGGTCACCTCCCTCTCATCTAGATGACTCTGCCACCTTGAACTCAGCATGTTGGGAATGGAACCTCATCCGTTCCCTCTCAATACTGCTTGTCCTTCTGTAGTCCTGTGTCTTCCGCTGGCATCTCCCCACCTCCTATCCTAGACCACATACCTCAAAACCTTGGGCAGGCTGGACCGAATCCTACCCTTTCCCCTTTCCCTCTTTATCAAATTATTCTTCCACAACATCTCTATCTTTTTATGTCATTGCCTCTGTCAAGACCCTGATACACACACTTCTCACCTTGACTATTGCTGTAATCCCCTCTTAATAGGCTTCCCCACCCCCAAGCACTTTGTTCACCAGGGCAAATCCTCAGGCCTCTGCTCAGACGCCTAAACTTCTCAGGGGGATACTTAAGATTTGTTATAATTTGGCTCAAATCTCAGCATAATTGCCCACCATTCCTTACCAAGCAGCCTTTACTCTAGCCCGACTAAGATTGGTGCCCTCCCTTATGGATAACTTACAGTTCCTTATCTATGTCCCCTCATCTAGAACACCTTTAAAAAATTGCATGTGTAAAGTAATATAAGTTCATAACTATATCTAATTATAAATTAATAGATATAATTAAAAATATAAATTACATATAATATAAATTTTATATAATATATAATTAATTATATATTATATTATATATTATATATTATTATATATTATATAATTATATATTATATTATATGTTACATATATTAATTATATTATATATAATTAATTATATATTATATAAAATTTATAATGTATATAAATCATAAATTATACATATAATTTATAAAAATTATATAAAAAGTAATACAATTTTATAATTATATATAATTATAAATTAATAGATATAATTATAAATATAAATTATAATATAAAAATTATATTATAATCATTTTAAATTATAAATATATATATTAAATATAAAATTTATATAAATATAAATTATGTATAATTTATAATTTAGATGATATATTAATATGCAAATTATATATTATATGTAATTTTAATATACGATATAAAATATGCAAAATATGAAATAATATATAAGCTAATATTGTATTAATATTAATAACACTATTAGTGTTATATTATATTATTATATAAAATTACATTATATATAATATATAACATTGGTTATACACATAATATTATTAGTTATATTAGTATATAACATTATATGTAATATATAACATTAGTTATATATTATATATAACATTATTAATGTTATTAATAAAATATTAATAATAAAATATTTATTTTTCTTTATTATTAATAAAATATTAATATATTAAAATATTTTGTTATTAATAACTAATATGAATATAATATATCTATTACCATATAACAAACATATATTAATATATAATTTATATATAATATATTAAATATATCATTATATAATAACATATTTTATATTATATAATTATATATATCATTTTATATTGTATCATTATAATTATTTTATATATATTTATTATATATAATATATTTACTTTCTATTGCATATATCACTTTCTACCTTATGATTATTGACCTCCCAGTTTCAAATGAAAGCTACGGTAGCAGAGTTTCTGAACCTGTTTCACAGAATATTAGCCCATAAGAAGGCGATCAAATAAGTTTTAACATGTTGCATACTAGAGACCCCACTTAGCAACTGCAGTGGGATGGAGGAAAATGGGAGTGTGTGAGGAATGTCATAAAGGTGGAATTGACAGTTTGTGATAAGAGGAGGCTGCATGCGACAAGACAGAGTGAGTGGTCTAGAATGGTCCCCAGACTTCTGACTTGGACAACAGGGAAGCACCATTCACTGAGTGGGCAGAGGTGACGGTGGAGGTGTGGGATATCCACTGGTGTGCTTGGGTAGCGATGGCTGGAATTAATATCCTGGAGGAGGGTAGGAGCAGGAAGACAAAAGACCGAGCCCTATGCATCTTTCTCAGTTCTCGTCTTCCTTGAACCCTCCACAGGTTTTGACATGGTTTTGACCAACCTCTCTCTCCTGGAAACTCTCTCCACCCTCTCCCTAGGTTACCTATCCTCTCCTCATCCTGTTCTTCATTCTGCCCATTCCCTTCCTACCTTTCCATAGAACGCCTAAATCCTAAATCCTGATCTAACCTCTCCTTGTGGCAGCCATTCCATCCCATCCCATCCCATTCCATTTTTTCTGCTGGGGAATTTCCACCTGCATGCTTTGGGGTCACCTTGAACACATCACGTGCACAATGGGACTCATCCCCAACCCCATCCTTCCTGCCCCCTCACTTTCCTGCCTGTGACCCATATCTGAAGGGGTGAGAAGCTGGTGGCTTCTTCCTCCCTTAGGTGTCCCATCTTTCCCCTCTCTTCCTAGTGCCACTGCCTTTGTTATCATTCTGCTTCTTTTCTGGTTGCCTTTCACCAGACTCCCTCCTCTTACTTCCTCTCGAAGATTACAGCCCATGTAATCTTCCTAAAGCCTATCTCTGCATTTGTCACTCCCTCATTTAGAAAAGTATCTAGTGGCTTTCTGTTGAAAGCCCTACTTTTCAGGTACTATACAACCTTGTTGTATGAATCCATCTTATTTTCCCTCTGATTTCCTACATATACCTCTTTCACTGTTCAACCAAGTTGAACCACTGACTGCTCTCCAAATACATCCCTACTTTCCCACCTCCATGTCTTCACTTTGCCTTGGGTGTTGTCTTTCCATCTCAGCCTATGGAAACTGTACCCATTTCTTAAAACTCAAGTAAGATGCCTCTTCCGCAGTGAAACTGTCTCTAAACATCTCAAATTGAAGATGTGCCCTTTCTTCTTTGAACTCCCATAATCCTTTACTGGTATCACTTTGGTGTCATTTATTACAACCTTCTCTATATTACAGTAATTTGTGGGGACACCTTTGCTTTGCTTTCCTACTATACCTCCTCACGCAAGAATTATCTCTCATTCACATAATGTAGTGGAAAGAGCACTGACCTGGGAGTAAGGAGATGTGAATTTAGTCTGCTCTGCTGCTGATGAGCCCTGTGACCTTGGATAGCTTAACTCACCATGAAACAGAACTTTGTAGTCTAATGTATCAGATGAGTTCTGAGGCCAGGGTTAAAGGAACCAAGCTGAGAGGGACGTGGGAGGATTGATGGCCTTTCAAGGAGCCAGGATTGGCATTAGGTTAAAAAAAAATTAAGTTTGAATTATGCATTTCACCACTTCCCAATAAATGATTCATATATATAATAAATTATTCTCTGATGATATTGAGGGTAAAAATCCAATTTCTGGGGTTGTCTTTAAAGTACATGGGTTTTTCAGGTCTCTTGCCTTCTGTAATGTCATCCCCTCTAACTAGAGGAAGTTTTCAATCTCAAGACAGCCTCTGCTATTAAAATTTATTTGTAAATTTGTTGTTAAAAGTCTTAATGCATTTCCCTGTGGAACTGAAGGTACAAGTAATGGTAGGATACCATGATTAATATACAAAGCTATCTTCACAGCAATAACAACTATCAACAGAGCAAAAAGACAACCTACAGAATGGGAGAAAATTTTTGCAAACTATGCATCCAACAAAGGTCTAATACCCTCCATCTATAAAGAACTTAAACAAATGTACAAGAAAAAAACAATCCCATTAAAAAGTGGGTAAAGGACATGAACAGACATTTCTCAAAAGAAGGTATCTATGTGGCCAACTATTATATGAAAAAAGCTCAGCATCACTGATCATTAGAGCAATGCAAATCAAAACCACATACCATCTCACACCAGTCAGAATGGTTATTAAAATGTCAAAAAAAATAACAGATGCTGGTGAGATTGTAGAGAAAAAGGAATGCTTATATACTCTTAGTGGGAGTGTGAATTAGTTCAACCATTGTGGCAGACGGTGTGGCAATTCCTCAAAGATATAAAGACAGAAATACGATTCGACCCAGCAATCCCATTACTAGGTATATAATCAAAGGAATATGAATTGTTATATTATAAAGACACATGCATGTGAGTGTTCACTGCAGCACTATTCACAATAGCAAAGACACAGAATCAACTTAAATGACCATCAGTGACAGACTGGATAAAGCAAATGTGGTACATACATACCAAGGAAAGCTATGCAGCCATGAAAAAGAATGCAATCATGTCCTTTGGATGGAGCTGGAGGCCATTGTCCTTAGCAAACTAACGCAGGAACAGAAAACCAAATACTGCATGTTCTCATTTACAAGTGGGAGCCAAATGATGAATACCTATGGACATATAGAGGGGAACAACACACACTGGGGCCTATCAGAGGGTGGAGGGTGGAACAGGGGAGAGGATTAGGAAAAATAACTAATGGGTACCAGGCCTAATATCTGGGTGATGAAATAATCTGTACAACAAACCCCCATGACACAAGTTTACCTATGAACTTAAAATAAGTTTAAAAAAAAAAAACAAAACACTGTGTAAAGCAAACTACAATAGTGGAGTTTACCTGTTGGACTCCCATTTCAATACTGACACTTGCTACTTAGAAGCATCGAGGCCTGATAATGAGCCTCTCTTGGTGTCAGTTCCACAGGGTCATTGTGAGGTAATTGATGCAAGCTTCCTGCAATATACACAGAGCTCAACAAATCATAGCTATTATATTAATGGGAATGTGATGATGTGTTCCTATATTTCTAAACAAATGCTAATAAAATCTCATATTTCCATACCCCTCCACAAAAAAAAAAAAAAGACTAAGCTAGCTGGCCAATGCCATTTAGCCCCACGTGCCCCTGTGTCAAGGCAGAATCTGTCCTAATGTGGACATCCTTGATGTACAAGTGGCTCACAGCAACATATGGCTCACGTGGCCCACCCTCATCCCATGACTTGAGATCCTGATATAAAAGCCACAGAAATATTGTTTGGGTGGAAAGTGGTGTGAACTATCATTTTTAGATAAGCTGTGGATTTAAAAGAGGAGAAAGAAGGGGGCCGGGTGCAGTGGCTCATGCCTGTAATCCCAGCACTTTGGAAGGCCAAGGCAGAAGATCACGAGGTCAAGAGATTGAGACCATCTTGGCCAACATGGTGAAACCCTGTCTTTATTAAAAATACAAAAATTAGCTGCGCATGGTGGTGCATGTCTGTAGTCCCAGCTACTCAAGAGGCTAAGGCAAGAGAATCACTTGAACCCGGGAGGCAGAGGTTGCAGTGAGCTGAGATTGTGCCACTGCACTCCAGCCTGGGCGACAGAGTGAGACTCTGTCTAAAAAAAAAGGTGGGGGTGGGAAGAAGAAAATGAGAACATTTAGAAGCGGCTGGGGGCGAGAACTAGGGGAGGGACAGCAGAGAGTGGGGAGTTGGGGAGGGATAACATGGGGAGAAATGCCAGATATAGGTGATGGGGAGGAAGGCTGCAAACAACCTTGCCATGTATGTACCTATGCAACGATCTTACATGTTCTTCACGTGTACCCCAAAACCTAAAATGCAATAAAATATATATTTTTAAAAAAAGAATTACAGGAATCACTGAGCAGTTGTTTATTTTTCTATTTAATATTACCTCCTAATATCCATCCTGGGATCATGCACTTCATCCCACTGGCTCAAGGCTTCTCCGCCTCAGCACTTCTGACGTGCTGTGTTGTGGGAACTGCCCTGGGCCTTGCAGGCTGCTTAGCTGCATCCTGCCCTCTAGCCACTCAAGGCCAGGAGCACTCACCTCCCCTCCCAGTTATGACAATCTAAAATGTCTCCAGACATTACCGCATGTCCCTTGAGCGGCAAAATACTGCCCATTTGAGAAACACTGTGCTGACTGGACTCAGCAGAGGTTCCCAAATCTTCTCTGCTGCAGAATCACATAGGGAGTTTGCCAGAAATGCAGGTTTCTAGGCCCCGGCCTCAGATATTCTGGTCCAGTAAGTTCAAGATGGGGACTGGGAATCTGCATTTTTTTAACAAGCATTTTTAACTGATATAGGTGGCCCTCAGCAAACTTTTGTCAAAAACTATAATACAGAGTCAGTGAAGTAAATAAACATCTGTCCAAAATGCAGATGTTTTCCGCTATGCTGCCCTGGAAGAGCAGGGGCCTGACGAGCAGACAGGCAGCTTTAGAGAAGGCAGGTCTTTGCTGGTGAGCAGCACCAGGCAAGACTCAGGGAAGAAAGTTCTGCCAGGGTGGTGCTGCCGGCCAGGAGAAAGTATGCCAAAAGAATGTGGGGAAATGCCAAAACCAAGTTTAGTCTATCCTGAGTTTTTGGCCCAGAGCACCCCTAGACTATTGAAAGGCCATCCTCCTCCCTCCACTTGGGACCTACCATGAGACAGGCTCTGTGCTAAGCTTTTTACATACAGTTTGTTATTTTATCCTCTCCCTAACCAGATGAGAAGGCTTATCAAGTTTTAGTTTTTATTTCTCTGGGAAATTTCATGTCCCAAAGAACTGATGTACAAATTAACTTTTCACCCACAATCTCTTCTAGGAACAGCCTGTACTAATCCTGGAGTTGTACTACCCTTAAAAACTCTTTGCAACATTGTTAGAATAAGAAAACACTCCCTGCATTGAGAAGGCAGGATCTCTCTCTCTTGGGTCTCAAGCAGCCCCCAGTACTCTTTGTCCCTTTGCATAAAAGAAAGACATCCCAGTATGTTTACCCAGGAAGAGGACATTATCAGCTTCTTTCCCACATATTCTGAAGCGGAAAATGAAAGACAAAGGGGTTAGAAATGTCTTCACGATCCAATGCCATGGGCGGTGTGCAAACCTAGCCACCTTCAGGTGCAGACAGATGATGTAAGTGAGTGAAGCAGGGTAGGAGGGGGATGTGGGGAAGCATGTGTGCATCATTTATTTAGATCACTCTCCTGGTGATGGAACTGTCATATTGGGATCCACGGTTGGTTAGGTCCCTCCATAGGACAACACTGTATTGGCTTCAGGGTAACATAAACATGGAAACGAGAGGAACCCATGTTGGGGAAATGACCTGAAGGTCATTGGGGTTATAGAAAATGAATGAAATGGGGGCCAGTCCGTGCATTTGCTAACATGTCCTAGTCCAGCATGGACACACTGCCACCCACGGGGAGCTCCTTAATCAAAAGGTTGACACTGGCCAAGCCAGTGTTCTTTGGTCTCCTCGCCACTCTTCCATGCTCCCTTTTTTCTTCTCACTGCTATTTTAAGACAATTTTCCCATTAGAAAAAAAGTTTCTGTAATTATTTTTCTAAAAAGCATTTTAATCAGGTAGAGGCATTTGGTGTAGCACATTTGGTTCAGCGAGTGGGGGAAGGCGAAGCAAGGTGGGGTAGAATATAGAGAGCTGTACACAGAACTGGGGGCTCTTGTCTGGGCTCCACCACTGGCAGATGTGTGGTTTGGGGCAATTTACTTCACATGTCTGAGCCTTAGTTTCCTCAACTGCAGAATGAACTGTGCAGACTCCCTGACCTCTAACTGCAAGGTCTTCCTTGCAGTTAAGGGGTAGGGAAGCACTGGATCAATCAAGGGATATGTGAAGATCTAGAGAGAAGACCGAGGAACAGGTCAAACTTGCCAGGCTTTCTCTAAGTTCTAGCAGAATCTACTTCCACATCTACTCCAAGAAAGAAATAGGAAGGGAAATAGAATACCCTGAATGCCGAGTCATCAGTTTTAGCTTGAATTATTTCCTCCAATCCATATTACCTCCCTCTCAACCACCAATAACTTAGAAAACAGGGAAATTTACAGGGGCAGAAAGCCATGTCCCTTCGCTGTGGGTGCCTGAACCACCCAGGTCTGGCTTCATTATGTAAACCATAGAATTGTCTCTCCAGGAGTCTCCTGGAGTGACAAATCTCCCTCTTTCAAAGTTAGAGTTACCAGACTATGGGTGGCGAGGCCTTTTTCTCTTGGTTCTTTTGTCTAGAGGAAATAGAGATGGCTTAATTTCTGTTGTTCCTGCAGTCCTCCTGTTGGACACCAAGCCCAGCCAGACGTAGCTGGCCAGACACGTGAGCAATGCCATGTTCCCATAATCCCATCCACTATCACTCACCTCTTTTCACCCTGGCCTGCCCCCGAACTAGCCCACGCTTCACCCCTCCCTGGAATCCTACTCTTGGATGCTGTTCTACCACCCTCCATCTCTCTAAAACTAGTAAGTAAGTAAAACTGCCTCCACCCATGACTATATAACACCCGCCTTTCTGCGTTACTGGTGAAGCCAGCTCAGTGTTAGTAAGAGAGGGCTAAAATAAAAGTTAATGCATCCCTAAAGGACGTTCTTTCTCTTCTCTGCTAACATAAAGTGGATAAACATTATTTCCTCAAGGAAACTCTTTCTAACCAAAAGAGATCCTAGTAGTAAGGAGTTTCGGACAGGTAGGAAAGAAGACCTGGAGTCTCAGGATTTTAAACAGCATTTTGTTCAAACTTCTTCTTTTTTTTTCTTTTTTTGAGACAGAGTCTCACTCTGTCACCAGGCTGGAGTGTAGTGGCATGATCTCAGCTCACTGCAACCACCACTTCCCAGGTTCAAATGATCCTCCCATCTCAGCCTCCCAAGTAGCTGGGACTACAGGTGCATGCAACCATGCCTGGCTGATTTTTGTGTTTTTACAAAATTTAGATGGGGTTTCATTATGTTGGCCAGGCTGGTCTAGAACTCCTGACCTCAAATGATCCACCTGCCTCAGCCTCCCTAAGTACTAGTATTACAGGCATGAGCCACTGTGCCTGGCAGAAATTTCTTTTAAATATGAGAAAATGAGGCCCAAAGAGGTTAAGTGACTCACTCAAGGTCACACAGCTTAGTGTCATTACTTTAATACATTCCTTTAATAAAGGAGCCTCCAAACTCCTTTAATACAAGTTTTCAAACTCCTAGACCTGTACTCTCCTATGGAAAAGCTACTTGAGGTAGACATCTAGTCTAGACAATAGATGATTGAAAATATTAGTTTACTGGCTCAGTGATAAGATACCTTAGGAGAAGATGGATGGTAAGAGTATACTGTGAGATTTACAAAGGAAGTAAAGAAATTTTTTCAATACCAATTTATATTTGCACACAAAGCTGATGAGCTTGATACCCAAGAAGTCCTGTGTGAGCAAACACATTGCAATAAATGTTCTTGGGGACTGTTATGGGTTGAATTATGTCCACCAAAAAAGATATGCCAAGCCAACCCTCAGAACTTCTGAGTGTGACCTTTTTTAGAAATAGGGTCTTTTCAAATGTAATCACGTGAAGATGAGATTATACTAGGTAAGAGTGAGCCCTAATCCAAGACTGATGCTCTTATAAAAAAGAGGGAGCTTTGGCAATGGACACACAGAGAGAATGCATCTGAAGACAGAAGCAGGGATTGGAGTGCTGCATCTACAAGCCAAGCAGCACCAAGAATTGCTGGCAACCACCAAAAGCTAGAAGGGACCAGGAAAAGCTCTAGGATTCCTCCCCTAGGGCTTTTAGAGACAGCATGACTTGGTTGATATCTCGATTTCAGATGTCTAGCCTCAAGAACTGTGAGAGAACTGATTTCTACAGTAGTAAGCCACCCAGTCTGTGGTACTTCTTTCAGCAGCCCTAGGAAACGAATACTATCTGGGAAACAGTTGTCTGGGCTGAAGTGAAGAGACTGAAATCATGCAAATGCATATGACAAGGCAAGTTCCACGGGCTGGTCCTACGATGAGGCTGCCCTGCACTGTGCGGTCTTTCATACGCTACTCCATTCCCATACTGCAAAGACTGCCTGTCTTACTTGGAGGCAAGTGAGAGGTCGGGAAGAGGAGGAGCATTGGAGTGAGACACACCTGGATAGGAATCCTCAGTCTGTGGCTTACTGGTTGTGCAGTATCCTGTGGATCACCAACACTCGGGCTCAGCGTCCTCGCCTGGAGAACACAGCCTTCCTCTGGAGGTTGTGGTGAGGGCCACTGCAGTTAACTGCGAAAGCTCATCAGGGTTGGTTTCTTTGCCTCTGCTTGATTAAGTCTTTGAGCCAAGTTGAGAGTTGGAAAGGAAACTAACATTTTAAACACCTCCCGTGTGAGAATGGAATCCTGGAGTCATTAAATGCTGGTGCTGTGAGGGGCTTTCAAGGCCATACAGGCCAATTCCTCATTTTAAAGAGGAGAACGGTGTCACGTTGTGGATTTTCCACATTCCACACTATGTTGGGCACCTGGGAGACCCTTAACTGAATGTCTGCTGATGGATGAACGCACTTGGAAAGGCCTCTAAAGAAAGACTTAGTCTTACGGGGAGAATGAAGTCACACTTGACGCCATTTAATGCGCTTTGCATACCTCACTACTTTGCCCAGAGTGGGATCTCACCGTCCTATTCCTGTCTCAATATCTTTCAAAGAATGGTTTGCTAGGCCCCCTTCCCTGAGAAACCTTCAGGGGGTCCAAAGTCTGAGCTTAAATGAAAGTTACTCAAAAACAGGCGCTCAGGATTCATCAAGTATTTTCAGCTGTGTAATTGATTCTACGCCATAAGACCAAATAAAGAGGCATTTTTAAAAAACAGAATGTTTAACCCACCGTCAACTCTAGCATAGCACAGATGGAAAATATAGTCCCTATTGTAAAGAGAAAAGACACAAGAAAATGAAATAAAGAGTAGCTATAACAATCCCATTTTTTTACCCAGAAGAAAGGCCTTCCATTCCCACCCAAGCTCCTGCCTTTTTCAGTTACCCCACTTTATTGCTCTCCATAGCCCTTATTACCATCTGAAATAGTATATTTTTTCATGTATTCAGTTTAACCTATCTCTACTCACTAGAATATTTCACAATGGTTCAGACGTGGTCTCTTGTTTACTGATGCTTAGAACTGATTCGTTTTGTTCATGGATGCCCAATGCCTAGAACAGTTCCTGCTGCATAATTGATTCATAATACATACTTGTTGAATAAATGGATGAATGGATTAGCAAATAAGTTGTGGCAGGGAGGGAGCAGTCACGTGATATGGATAAGAAGATAGAATATGGGGTGGTTTTTTTCCTGTAAAATTTGCCCCTAAATCCACTAGACCTGTGTCAACTAGCCATTAAGATCATCTCTCTCTCAGTTCTCTCCTCTGAATCCATTATTACCGGGCAAGGTTTGATTTAAATTTTCTTTTGCGCTTTTTCCTACAGATGAGTATACAGGGCTCACAACTTTGGTCCATTTGGTATGGTATCTTTTACTTAAATTAATAGCTTGGCATTTTATTTTTAACAATTGGTTCCCATCTCAAAAGAATTCTGAGGAACGGGATAGAAACCTGTAGTGAAGACAAATAAGAAAGGCACACAGGAGGTTTGCGCTCCAGATCTCACTCTGCTTTTAACTCACTTGCCTGGCCTTTAAAAAACTACTTATCTGGGTTTGGTTTCGCCATAAAGGAATTGACCTTGATAACTTCTGGGTCTCTTCCATCTTTCAAAGTTAGGATTCTATAAAAATTAATAAAGTAAGCTCTTTCATGTATTTTGACCTCATAAGAGATGTCATTAGCTTGTATTATATGTCACAGATATTGGCAATCTTGTGAGGTTCATTTGGGTCATGGGGTCGGCACTTTTTCTGGGGTCAGTGATTATCGCCATGAAAAGACAGATGGTGCCCTCATTAAAAATCTAAAACACCAGAGGAGGCACTCCCTAGGGAAACTGGAGATCACACAGCAACTCTTTTCACATTTAAAATTGTACAGGTGTGTAGGTATGGGGAGGTTGCAGGAAGCACAAGAGGAAAGGAAAGGTGAGGCAGAGGCTGGAGGATGTGCAGATGATGGTAAGGCCCGCGCAGAGAGCCCAGGGTTGGAGAGTCACTCATTTTCCCTTGAGGGCCTGGCACACACCTAATCTTGACAAATGAGAATATGCCCATGAACTTTGACTAGATACATGAAAATATTTTCATTATGCACCATCCACTGTGGAGGAGGCAGGAGCTGCATGTTCCAGACATTTATCTGCTTTAGAGGTTTTAGTTATCCATTTGCCAGGACTGCCCAAGTCTGCTCTCTCTCTAACTATTCTGATGTTTATTATTTGGGCTTCCTTGAGATCCTGTCTGTTTATAATACAGTTATTGGGCCAGCTCTCTAATTTACGCCTTCAGATCAGACCTCTCACCTGAGTGCTAGTCTTATATGACTTGTCTGCCTACCTATCAGCATTATTTAGAGATCATTACATTAAGTTTAATATGTCAAAAACAAACTTAGAGTCCACTTCCTAATTTACTGTTTCAGTCATTGGCATCACTGATGTCATTCTGAGACTTCAACTTGAAAGGTTTTTTTCACTCTTTACAGCCCTTCATCAATAATCATTCATGACTCTGATAACAACGGGAACACACTAATCAATCTACCCACTGCTCAATATATGTTCACTATTCTATTATTTGTATTATGATATGAAATGATCTGATTAATCTCCCAGGGTTGTTGAGGCTTCTCTCATTCTTCTTTCACAGAATGCCTTACCATTCACCTCCTTTCTCTCCTCTCCATCTTAATCCATGTTCTCATCCCCTCATACCTAAACTCTCAGAGTACCATTCTTACTGGACTCCAAGTCTCTAATTTTTTTCCTGCTTTAATCCATGTCAAATAAATCAACCGTCTGCCCTTTTAAAAATTACTTTCAGCAAGTCCTGTCCTACAAACCCAGGAGGATTCTCATTTACCAATCAGAGTATTTTCAATCTCCTCATTTGGCATTTAAGAGTTTGGTCAATGACTCCCTTCTCCCAAGCTACCTGTGATCTCTATTTGTCTTTATTCAACTCATACTTGTTTGAGTGCTACTTGCCAACTCCTCCCTCAGTCACCCACTGCTACCCAGCATTCCCCTTCCTATTCAATGAGGCCCAGCTGTGCGATGCTCCCTTGCAACCACCACCGTGACTCTGCTTCTATTCTTGGCCTACCAGGAATCTCCTCCTTTCTGCCAACCCAGATCTGATATTTCTTCCAAGATTCATCTTTTCCCAAGGGTGCCCCGTGTGAATGAATCCCAGACCATATAATCTTTCCCTTTTTCTGAATTGCCTCAGCATTCTCATATTAGTATCTATTGCTAAGTATTATTCTCTTAGTATTTCACATGTATTCGTTGATGCCCCTCATTGAAATGTGAGCACCAAAAGGGCACAGGCCAAATCTTCATTTGCCCAAATCTTGACCGAGCAAGGACAGATGCAAGACCAGTAAGGACCTTGATTTCGCACATAGCCCATAGACGAGGCCTAATTGCTGCAGCGTAGGCAGTAAAGGCAATAAATGTGCACCGGAGAGCTAAGACTAGCTACTAGTGCAAGGTTAGATACTCGGACATGTTTTGAGAAGTGTTTGTTAAATTCTGAAATAAATTTTTAAAGAATAATTCAAGTCCCTTACACACTATGTGTTTCTCTGGCACAGAAATCTTTGCTGTATTCATCCAAAATACAAAGGCCAGTATAACCTACCAGGTCTCAATCACTGATCAGAATGGAAATCCTTGACTCTTTTTGGCCAGAATACTGGGTCCAGTGGGGACAAACTGGTGCCATCAGCTGACTCTATCAAAACTTGCCTCTACACCTGCCAAGTACCTACAAGTTCACGACCTACAAGTTAGCACCAGTTCGTGTCCTTGAACCAAAGGCTACCTGACTCTAGTACAAATCAGATAGTTGTAGGGCCATTTGTAAACCAAGCTCCCTTCCTCCTTGGTCCAGTTATATAATGTCCTGTCCACAGAACCCAGCAGGCAGGTTAACATTAGGCCCCTTGAAGAGAGCAGAGGAGATGCCCCCTTCCACAGAAATTTTTAGAAAGAATGCAGAGAGGAAAATGGACTTACCCTCACACAGTAGTTCATGCCCATCCCCAACAGGTGCTGTAGAAAGTGCCTGTCCTGCCTGCTCCTAAGAGGTGGCTCCCTAGGGCGAGGAAGTGGGCACGAATCAGGGGTTAAGACGGTTGCCCTGTGGCCCACCAGGTCCGGCTGCGGTGGAGGTGCAGTCCCGGACCCACTTAGACTGGTTTCTGGGGATGACGGGCTGCTGGAACCTGGGTCCCGGCTTTCCTGGAGCTTCAGCCGAGGCACCTCTTTGGTACCCAGGCAAAAGTTTTTCAGACTCAGCAAAGTGGCCGGGTTGGCCAGCTTCATGCTCGCCATGCGGGGGATCAAGGTGCACAGTGGGGTGGGGCTCTCCTGCGACGGCAAGGTAGCATCTTCGGCCGGCAGGTGAGGTGCCAGGGTGGGATGGGGAGGCTGCGGGGAGCCCTTGTTCCCGACCGAGCCTCCGGGGCTACCTTCATCCAAGGACGTGATCGACTCGTTCCGAAAGCGGCTGTACTTGGCCCTGTGCAGCATCCCGGGGTGCCCGAAGAGTCCTACATACAGCACGAGTCCTGCCAGGCTGTCCTGGCCGCTTTCTCGCATAGCCTTGGCAGTGCTGAAACAGGATACTGTTGCATAAATCGCGTCGTCTTCTGGTAGATAAACGGTGCAGACATCAAATACTTCAAAGCCGGATGCAACTCGCAGCAGCTACCTCTCCAACTCTGCTCTCGCGCTCGCCCACCTCGGCTCCCGGCCCCTTAAGGGTGACAGCCCAGGGGGGAAACGCCTCCTCTGCTCTGATTTCAGTCCCTCCCTGGCCCAGGCAGAGGCACCAGTGTTCTCGCCTTGGAATTCTCGTTCGGAGAGCCTAGACTCGGGCTTCTGGCGGCGGGGGTCGCTCACGGCCAACTCTGAGGCACAGAGCCCGGCCCAGCACCCGCCTGGGGGGGCCGCTGCATCACTGGCCTTGCAGGAGCCGAGTAGAAATATTTGGCACCCCCACTCCCACCCTCACCCTAGCTTCCTCTTCTACACACAGGAACTTTCAAACCTGCTCCCTTCGGCTCCCACAGGGCGGGGCAAATGACTGGCCTATTAACCCTTTATTTGTTCCAGTGATTGTTCATTTAAAAAGGAAAAAAAAAAAAAAAAAAAAAAAAAAAGTATGAGCCAAAGGCCTTTCTGCCTGGGTTCGTTGATTCCAAAGGCTGCCCTCTCTTGGAAGATCTGGTCTTGCATCCCGTTCTGGGACACCAGCCAGGAGTACTACTGACGGGCGCTGCTCCGCATTGTTTCACTGACTTGTGATGGGTCCTGTTCTTCAGATCCCCTCCCCGCCTGCCCACCCTCGCTCAGAGCTTCCCTCCCTCCTGGACTCCTCTCGGAGCTTTTTTCAGAAGCCCATTTGCAGCCGAAAGCTGAGATGTGCAGGATACGCAGCGTGTTGAAATTTTTATGAATGAACTTTGCCGACTGAATTTCCGTGTGTGTGCAAGCTAATAAATCTGTGAATGAAGCTGAGAATAGCTGTAATTGACTGACGGTCTCAGAGGTGCTTGGTTTTTATCCAATCAGGAGGCAGCTTGATGACTCATACACCATAAATATACTAAACTAGTAGCCCAGAGAAATCAAGCTAGTGGGAGACGAGGGACATATTTTATTTTGTGATGTCTGATGAATGAGTTAAAAGGAAAGGCAATCTTTACTACAGATCATTAGCCGGGGAGCAGCAGGTTAAAAGATCTATTTTTTCTTGTTGAGATGGCCAGGAGAGCAGAGCAGAAAAGCTAAAAATTAGACTCATTGTTCCAGTGATTTTAGGACAAATGGTTCACAACTCCTGTGGGAAGCCATGATGCATTTTTCTTAGAAACATAGTTCTTTTTTTATTGATTGTTGGTTCCATCTTCCGTCTGGTGCAACTTCCTGTACCTATCAAATGCATCCTGAAGACATGACAACTGCAAAGGCTTAGCACACAGGAAGCCAAAACCAGAGCTGGGAAGAGGAAATGCAGGTTCTTCAGGAATGGAGAAGAGGAAACTGCTGAAACACTGGAGGTGTGGGGGTATCAGGGTGGGGTGGAAATCGCACATAGGAAGAGAACTCTCAGCTAAAGACAGCACTACTCCGTGGCTCAAGGCTCTGACATCGGAAATTGTTCATTAATTTAAAAATTAAGACAAACTGGCAACCAAAGGAGTCAACGGTGCCACCTTCATTATCTTATTGACCTCAAGGCTGCATTGGGCTCATGGGTATTCATGACTTTGGGAGTCAGAGCTCCCTTGGGATCCAAACACAGGTTCTGAATTAAATGGTTGAGAGTGACCAGTGAAAGCAGTATCTTCCTCCCAAGCTCCCTGCTCCCCCAGGCATAATAACACACCTATCACATCCTGTCTGCCAAGCCTGTTTGGACGTTTCTTTCCCTGGGAAGGCCTTGCTGCATCTTCATAAATCTTCCCTTCAATGCTTTCTGACCTCCTTTTCCCTCCCCACATCTCTTTGTGGCAAAACTGAAGGAAGTAGCTAAATCAGTTGGACCCCTCTTCTCTGGGGCTGAGGAGGCAGGCTCTGGGCAAGATTATGTATCTCTCATTCCTCCCCATTCCTCACCTGCTTGCTTCCCCCCATTTCTGTTGCCTTCTCCGGGGTCCTTGCCTTGCTTCTGTTGTGTTGTGATGACTTCATCATATGCTGCCTTTAGAAAGTTACTTTACCTCTCTGTGCCTGAATGTCCTCATATGTTGGCAGCAGCCATCTAATGAGGGCATTCTGAGGGTTTATGAATAATCCTCATCCCTGTCAAGTCTTGGCCCAATGCTCCATACAGTGCCCATCTCACTAAGTACATGTGGGCAGTATGAAAAAAACACCATTGGAACCAGAGTTGCCTCCCCATGAAGCTCATATTCTTACCCTTCACAGCACAGAGTTTACATCATTCTAGGAATTAAAAAGAAAAATTAGCACAAAGTGGGAGATGCCAAGAAAGCCAACACTGTCCAAAGAAAACAGTTTTTTAAATCAGGTGGACCTGGAGAAGGCTGGGAAGAACAGGGGACTGCCTGGCTGATAGGAATCCTTACGGAGGTCTCATGACTGCAGGATGAGCTGTCCAGGGGCACCAGCTCATCTAGGTAGGCACCATGTTGGTCAGATTCCAGGAGCTCAGACCAGCCTACATTCCTCAGAAGGTATAAGTCCTGGGAGGGTTGGGGGTTGGGAAATGGGACTAGGTAAGGTAAGAAAGCAGTCGTGGCCACTGTGGGCTTCTTCTGTGTCCTTGGGAACCCCAGAGACCTTGGCTCTCTTAGGCAGCTCTGCCACAGCCTTTTATGCGGGTGAAAGAAATCAGATCTGCAACTGGGAAGTGGGGAATAGCCTCTAGGCTGAGCCTGCCCAGCTGGGCTTCTTTCTCAGTCCTAGCAGCCCAAGAGAAGGCTCATTGATTGAGCTGCTTTTCATTCCAGGTAGATGAGTGGGCAAGGCAGATGGTTTGCTTTTTCCAGGACATTAGAACATCCTCTTCAATTAGTGATGATTAAAATAATATTAATAAGAGCTACTATTTGCAGAACACTTGACAGTTTACCTGCATTCTGGTCCAATTATTATAACAAATTGTGGAGGCTAGGATTATGTTCATCACTACCTTACAGGTATGGAAATGAGGCTGAGAGAAAGGGCAGTGACTTGGCCAAGGTGCTCCAGCTGTTGAACAACGATCCTGGGATCCCTCTGGGCTGACTGCAGAGCCTGTGCTGGCAGCCACTGTACTCTGCTGCCTCCCAGGGGACCAGAGAGCTCGAGTCTAGTTTCCAGGCCTACGAGGGCTACAGGGCATCTTACTCCTTCCTGAAGCTCTGAGAAATGGCTGGGCAGGAAGAAGAGCTGGGGACTTTTGGAGGTTCTGGGATTGTTGGGAAGCCTACCCCTGAGCTGGCCCTCACCGATCAATGAGATCAGGCCTGGCAGAATATTTTCCTATCTATGGTTCTCCTGTATTTACCCCTCCAAAATCCCCAGGGAAAGTATATTTAGCCCAAAGATCATTTATCAGAAGATAATACTAGACTAGATATCTCCGGTAACCTTGGTAGCTGGGCTACCACCTACAAGCAATATGCACTCAGCAGTAAAACGTAATTGGATAAACATTATTCTGGGAATTACAGAACCAGCTGCAGGATTTTGAGTAAGTTACTCTCTGAGACTCAGTTTTTGCATACGTAAAATGGGTACAATAATAATTAATATCTGCTAAGCACTAACTTAATCAGGTCCTGAACTAAGTGTTCACGTTTAAGCCCCCAGCAAGTCTATGCAGCAGGTGCTATTTGTCATTTACTGACTTGCCCAAGTTACATAGGCAGGGCATGGTAGTTGTGGTGTAGAACCGAGCACTGGCTCACTCCAAACTGTGCCTTTAACCACTGTGATATGATCCGGTGCATACGAACCTAACTCCTACTCTATGCTCAATAAATGTTGGTTCTTGCTTCTTTCTCCTCCTTGGAGATCATACCTCTAAAATTCACCCTTAATACCTTACAAGTAAAAACATGAATAATAGATAAGAACAGCCATTATTGTCATTAAATCATGAGAACCATGAATTTCCATCATCATTGCCCTTGGAAAACAGAGTTCTGTGTAGACGCCTGTGGTATGCCTTCTTTACTCTGAGACACCCCCCGCCCAAGGGCACCTGCTAGAAAACAACGTGTCAGCTTCTTAAGAGACAGCCTGTGCTTGCCGAGCTTCTTGAGTAAAACAGGCAGTATCAAGGAAGACCTGGTCAGGCTGGGCCATGCTAGAATTAACGAGGTCCAGGAGAAGGAGAGAAGAGAACTTGGCAAAATGCCTGCCCAGTTTTTGAAGATAACCCAGTGTGGAATTCGGGGTAGAGGTAGGTTGTGCTAGAGGATATGTGGAAGAGGAGAGAGAATAAAGCAGAAACATAAAACTCTGGGGAGCTGTAGGCCAATTGCTACTTTGGAACAAAGTGGAGCAGGTGACATCTGAGTGCTATAGCACAAGGACTCGTACTCCCTGCTGCCACTATCATTTCTATCATAAAGCAGACCTACTGGTGAAGGATTTTCACTGAGCAATACCTGCAATGAATCTAACAGCCCATCAGTTGGGAATGAAAACATTGCTGAAGCTCTATTTTGGTGAACAAAATTCCACAAGAAAATATTTATGTTAAGTTCTTGGTAGAGACCAAAATATCATTTTCAGGATGGGGAAATGAGATGGTGCAGAAGAGTTGTATCTCTGAGAGGAAGGGCCTAGTCTCACAAAAATGGAGGTAGGATCATATGGCCCAAAGTTGTCACTAACTCTGGAAATAATCATCTTTTGCTTCCTGAACCCAATGTTTTCTGTTTTCTCACAGTCTCCCGCCCTGGAGGTTGACAGTTTTCTGATGGTTGCTGTTGATCCCGCACCTAGAACTAGAACCAGTTACGAAAAAGTACAGGAAAATGGATATTTTCCTATCTGTTGAAAAGAAAATAACATACCTGAAAATGCTATATAAAGAGTTAGACGGTCGGGCGCAGTGGCTCACACCTGTAATCCCAGCACTTTCGGAGGCCGAGGCGGGCAGATCACGAGGTCAAGAGAGCAGGACCATCCTTGCCAATGTGGTGAAACCCCGTCTCTACTAAAATACAAAAATCAGCTGGGTGTGGTGGCACATGCCTGTGGTCCCAGCTACTCGGGAGGCTGAGGCAGAAGAATTGCTTGAAGCTGGGAGGTGGAGGTTGCAGTGAGCTGAGATGGTGCCACTACACTCCAGCTGGGCGCCTGGAGAAAAAAAAAAAAAAGTGTTAGACATCATGCAAATGAAAAGTAGATGAATTACTTAGGGTCAGGTTCAGTTGCAAATAAGATAAAAATTTTAAATTACAATGGATTACATAGAAAGTTTATTACTCCGGAGGTGGGAAATCCAGGGGGCAGTGTCAGCTCCTGGCCATCCCTAAAGTATCATCCTTCTCCT
The DNA here is from genome assembly GCF_001604975.1 of Cebus imitator. Lineage (NCBI taxonomy): Eukaryota > Metazoa > Chordata > Mammalia > Primates > Cebidae > Cebus > Cebus imitator. Next base: position 7,325,497 of record NW_016107324.1, on the reverse strand, counting down.
CATAGCCCACAATGGCTGATGGAGCTCCAGATATTTCATCTGCACTCCAGGCAGAAAAATGGATGAATGAACAAAGAAAGATATGCCCCCTCTCTTTAGGAAACATTCTGGATACCCCATAAAATGTTTGAATTTATGTCACATTAGCCAGAACATAATCACATGCTGTACCTAGCTGTAAAAGAAGATAAAGTCTTCTTCATCCGAGAATGAAAAAGCCTTTTGTCTGGGTGCATGGCTGCTGCATAAAAAAATCACAGCTCTGTTACCAGGGGGAAAAACATAAAAATAGATATTATCTGCCACAGTAATATTTTCAGAAGACCTTCTACTTTATTAAATTTAAACCTAGCATAGGATTAAAATGTTCTTGGCCAATGTGGTCCAATCTCCCCCTTTCTTGTACAACACACACACACACACACACACACACACACACACACACACACACGATGCTTATAAATGACCCATATAAAAACAGGCACTGTCAGAATAGAAGCTTGCCTCTTCATAGCTAAGGGGACCAATGGAGTCTCTAGGCCTCTGAAAGGTGGCCAGCTGCTTCCACAGACCAGCAGCAAGAAGCAACAGGAAGTGCATCCAGGCCATTTCAGATGGCAGGCCAAGTTGTTAATTGGGGCCAGGAATATTTCATAAGAAGGGAGTGGGTGTTAATTTGATCCAAGCGCAATCATCAGGTGTCTGATTCAGGAGCAGGACCTCCATTCTGATTATGATTGGCAAGAGAAAAAAGCAAAGATAGAATCCTGATAGGTGAAATTCTAACACGAGGAACTGGCTAATCCAATCCTCATTTCCAACTTTATTTTTCTTTGCCCACCTCCACCAGGAAAAGCTAAATACTCTCCTTGTCAGGCTTCCTTGCAACTGCAGGGAATAGGGGCATTTGACACAGTTCTGATCTGTGAGATGCAAGTGAAAATCTGATGGGGACTTCTAGGAAAACATCTGCTTCCTAATTAAAGTGGCAGACAAAACTGGAGCCTACTCTCTTCACTTCATATGTTCTTGACTTGAGTGTGGATATGACAGCTGGTGCTGTGGTAGCCATAATGCAACCATAAGGAAAAGACCAACCAAATTATGAAGCCAATGCTTTGACATCATTGAATCCCTGAACCAAGACCAGCAATCACATCTAGATTTGTTATGTGAGAAAAATGAACCTCAATAGTTTAAGCAGCTCAAGCAGCTCTCAGCTGTTAGCTATTACTTACAGCCCAACTCATTACTATCTGACACAAATGCAATGGCAAGAACAGAATCATAAGAAGAGCAGGGCTTCCAGGCATGAGAAAGAAGAACACTTATGAGAGGAGACTACGGAGTCAGGTGGGGAAAGTCCAAAAGCAGTCAGACCAACCTGAGTTCAACTCTGGATATTGACAGTATGATAGGCAGACTAAACACTCCCAAAGATGTCCATACCTTAATCCTGAGAACGTGACAAAAGAAACTTTGCAGATGTGATTAACGATCTTTAGAAGGGGAGATTATTTTGGATTA
>NW_016107324.1:7307289-7323763 GCF_001604975.1 Cebus imitator | reverse complement strand
TAGCTAACTTCAAACTATACTATAAGACTATAGTAACCAAAACAGTATGGTACTGGTACAAAACGACACACATAGATCAATGGAACAGAATAGAGAACCCAGAAATAAAGCACCTACAGCCAACTGCTCTTAAACAAAGCTGACAAAAACAATGGGGAAAGGACTCCCTATACAATAAATGGTACTGGGATACCTGGCTAGCCATAAGCAGAAGAAAGAAACTAGACCCCTACCTTTCACCATACACAAAAATTAACTCAAGATAGATTAAAGATTTACATTTAACACCTCAAATTATAAGTATCCTAGGAAACACCATTCTGGACATCAATCTTGGGAAAGAATTTATAACTGAGCTCTCAAAAACAATTGCAACAAAAAGAAAGATGGACAAGTGGGAGCTAAAGAGCTTCTGCACAGCAAAAGAAATTATCAACAGAGTAAATAGGCAACCTACAGAATGAGAGAAAATATTTGCAAACTATACATCTGACAAAAGTCCAATCTATAACTTAGGTAACTGAACAAGCAAAAAAATCCATACAACTCTATTAAAAAGTGGGCAAAGACATTAACAGAAATTTCTCAAAAGAAGACATATAAGCAGCCAACAAACATGAAAAGATGGTCAATATTGCCACAGGAAGATGCTGGAGGGTGAGGACAGCCAGCTGGAGTCTGGGATGCAGAACATGAATATCCCCAGAAGAGCACCAGTGGCTATGCAGGTGTGCTGAGCTCGGCCTACAAGGGCATCACAAAAGCCCTGGCCTCAGCTAAGGCCAGGCCTTCAGCTCCTTCAGCTGCACCAGCTCCACCAGGGCCATGGTTATGAAGAAGATCGAGACCCACATGGGAGGCTGGTGTCCAAGTCCTCTGATGTCCTGCTCAAATGAATGCCCACAGCAGCCCTGCCTAGCCTACCCTCCTGCCACAGCCTCAGAGCCTGTGGGGGAAGCTGCTGTGGAGGGTAGCAGGAGACCCACCTGAGGCTCAGCCCTTGCCCTCAGCCCACTTGCAGGGGAGTTAACCTCCTGGGGGACCTGCCTTGCCCATGGCTCCAGTTACAAAACAATTCCATTTTTTTTTTCCAAAATAAAACTTCAGCTAGCTCTGCCAAAAACAAAAACAAACAAGAAATACTCAAAAAACTATGGGATACTATGCTCAGTACGTAGGTGATGGGATCATTAGACCCCAAACCTTAGGGATCATGCAATACACCCTTGTAACAAGCCTGCACATGCACCCCCTGAATATAAAAGTTAAAAAAAAATTACTAAGCTTATTAAACAGTGCTTCAGTATTACACTGAAAGGATATGCTGTCTTCCTTTTTGGTCTTATTCTTAAATTTTTAGTGATTTTTAAAAAGCTGTCAATAAAAGAGACCAAAATGAAGGAATTTCAGGTACCAGTCAATAGATGTATATGGATAGATACGTATGAGTAGATATATTAGAATTCTAACATATAATTCTCCCCTAGAAACCATCTATGTGGATGGCTCTGCTGATAAAGCAAATGATGAAATGAGAGAGAAACTTTCCTGAAAGATTAATTCCATCTGATGAGCTCAGTGATTTTTGAATCAATAATAAAATTCGACCCACTGGGTATTGGTGATCTGAGTGTAGCCAAGACTTCATTTGCTTTTTTGTTAGGTTTTCTCTTGGTGGAATCACAACGGCAATGTGGTTAGAGAGAGGCAATCTGGAATAGGAAAAAGCCACTGGGAGCAGGCAGGCTTGAATTTGATTCCAAGAATTCCATCACCTGAGGGTGTCTAAACCTTGGCTTCCTCACCTGCAAGTGGGTAACTATAAGTATCTGTTCCCAAACTAGTGATTGTAAAAAGTCTCCTCCAATTTATAAACAGTAATAATCTTAAAATATGTGGGGGAACAGGAGGACCTTATAGGGAAGATTTATTTAAATACTGCTTTTTAAAAAAAAAACATTTGAGATTGTCCATCCTATTTTCTGTGTGTGGTAAAACGTCTTTTACGACGTAATGGCAAACATGGTTAGCAGGTTGTTTTTTAAATGACTCTACGTGGCAAAACAAAAGTTAGCAACTCTATGTCTATCTCCAGATGATTTTGGATATGCTCTGGGAATCACTGTAAGGGAATCTGTAGATTTACTTTGTGAACTAAAAATACATATACAAAGTGAGCTATTATTACTGTAGTCTCCCGAAGTGCTATTGCTTGTATAGTGATGAAAATATCATCCAGCTGGTCCTAACGATTCCTGAATAACCCACGCTTAAAAAAAAAAAAAAAAAAAAAAAAAAAAAAAAAAAAAAGCTTCTTCCTGGGACAGGAAAGAAGTCTAACTGGGACAGGCCTCTCACAGAGAGATAGCTCAGGGTCTGCCTCTGGGTTGAGCCCCAAACTTCTCTTTAAGAAGAGGAATTTGATCTTACAAGACTTCTGCATTCAGTGGGAAAAGTGAATACCATGGTAAGATTCTCTGTTTTTAGAGACTAACGAACCTGTCTGACTTAAGAGTTAGGTGATGAGAGGCAGGAATGCAGTTTGCTGCAAGAAAGCAAGATAAGAGAAGGGAAGTCTGGTGCAAATTTGGGAAGCTGTGTGGGACTGGTGGAGCTGGCAATGACCAGGAGGGGGAACACAGTAGTGTTTGGACGTGGGCTGGGAGAGCCCAGGACTTCCGTCATGATAAAACAGTGCTGAAATAATCCCAGGGAGCGCGGTCAGCTTTTTGAACTCACCCCATGTTTTAAATTTCTTTGTTTTTTCATTTTACATAGAAGTACTTCGTTGATAGAAACAAAGCCAGGTATGAAAACTAAATTCATCCATATTCTAATTTAGTCAAACTCCTTATTCACATTTCAGCGACAAAAACTACCTCAGGCTACTTTTTCCTCTATTCATAATTTTTTTTTTCAAACAAAAACAACATAATGTGCATACAGCTTTCTACCTTTTTTTTTTTTTTTAACTTAAAAGAATATCTCCATATCACTGAACGTACGATGTTACTTTAACGGCTAATAGTACCATAGTGTAGGGAGTGATTTAGATACACGCAGTCTCTCTCTCTCTCTCTCACAGCCATTGTTATTAAATCCTTCCATACACAATGCTAATTGGAGACGCCAGATGACGGCTGTCGATGGTACCATTCTTTCAACTTTTTAGCATGTTTGCAATTTTTTTCATAGAAAGATTTGTTTGGAGAAGTGTTTTTCTGTTTGTTTGTTTGATTTTTACATACCCTCGCACAGATCCCAATCTAATTATCCTAGAATGAGCTCCCAGAGGCAGCACTGCCGGCCACGGGCAGCCTGTTTTCATTCCGAGAGGCGGGCCGCGGACGAGTTTCCCGGATGAGCTCCAGCTGCGTGGGCTCCCGCGGGCAGGCGCAGCGCCCCCTCGGTGTGGCGGCGGGAGCTGCAGGCCGCCGGCTCTGCGGCCGCCCGGGCCGCGCCCCTCTCGAGAAGCCCTGGCGGGCGGCGGGGAGAGCATCTGGTCCGCGCTTTCGCACGGTCTCCCTGAAAAGACCAGAGGAGCACCCGGCTGCCAGGCGCGCAGCATCAAAGCTGCAGGCGCCGCGAGAAGAAAAGGGCCAGTGTGCGTCCGAGAAACTCCAAAGCTCTTTTCCAGGCACAGCGACTCAGGGGGAGGGGCGAGGGGCTGGAACTGCGCTTTCACAGTGCGGGCAGTCAGGCCCCGGGTGCCCCGCCGGGACAATAGGGCCTCAGTGCTGGGGACTAGGCGGCCCGGGGGCCTGGTGGGAGCATAAAGGGAAGCTGTGTCTCCGCAGCACTCAAGTTCACTTTTGTCTTCGGAGTCCAAGTCAAAGAAGGCTACAGAAGGAGCCTGCAGGCTCTCCTCCCTGGTCATGGGTCTGGTCGATAGGAAGGGCCGAGTTCTTTCCCCAAGATGCTGGGGGTTCAGATCAAAGGAGAAATGGGCTTGCCTGCTAGCTGGGACAGCGGTCCGTGTTTCTATCGAGAGCTGCGTCCTCTGGCCAGAACCTGCGAGGAGGGGGACGCCAGTATAAATTACTGGAGCCAGTGGTCAGAAGATGCCTGTGCACACGTGTTATGTAGCAGTGCGAACTTGCCCTGGCTGGGGAGAAGCAGCGGGTGGGAGTGGGCAAGTTTCTTCCCACCGGCGATCGGCTGTGCAGACTCTGCTATTGCCTCTTTCCCAGGGAGAGAGGCCACCCTGTATTCCCGCTGATAGCAGCAGCCCGCTGATCGCCGGTGGAAGGTTACTTAGGCTACGATCCTTACACTTGTCCTTGGCTGAGTTTTCTCCTGGAGTTGACACAAGATCGGCTGCCTTGGGTCAGGTCTCTACTGCCACTTACTGGGAAAGAAAACCCGGCTATTGGCTGAATTGCCTAAATAATTACAATGGCTTGGAGCAGACAGAGGAGAAGCAATTCACAGGCCCTGCCCCCAACACACACACATCCACACAACACAGTTGTACATCGATTTCCTGATCTTAGTTTTTGTTATAGAGGGTCAAGATAGTTAGAAAACTCAAACAACCAAACCAAACAAATAAATGAACACACAAACTTTTTTTTTTAACTTTTAGGTTCAGGAGTATATATGCAGGTTTGTTATATAATTAAATTGCTTGTCATGGGGGTTTGGTGTACTGATTATTTCATCACCCTGGTAATAAGCTTAGTACCAAATAAGTAGTTTTTAAAAAAATTCTCGTCCCCTTCCCACCCTCCACCCTCAGGCAGGCTTTGGTGTCTTTTGTTTCCTTCTTTGTGTCCATGTGTACTCAATGTTTAGCTCCCACTTACAAGTGAGAACATGTAGTATTTTGTTTTCTGTTCCTGCATTGGTTCTTTTTTTTTATTATTATTGTACTTTAGATTCTGGGGTACATGTGCAGATCAGGCCCGCTTGTTGCATAGGTAAATACATGGCAAGGTGATTGACTGCCTTCATACCCCCATCACCTATATCTGGTATTTCTCCCCTTATTATCCCTGTCCACCCTCCCCACCCCCGCCAACCCTCCCTAACCCCCCCTACTCACCACAGTATGTGATGCTCCCCTCCCTGTGTCCACTTGTTCTAATTGTTCAACACCCTCCTGTGAGTGATAACATACCCTGTTTGATTTTCTGTTCTTATATCAGTTTACTGAGAATGATGGTTTCCAGATTCATCTATGTCCCTACGAAGGACACAAACTCATTGTTTTTTATGGCTGCATAGTATTCCATGGTGTATGTATGCCACATTTTCTTTATCCAGTCTATTGATGATGGACATTTGGGTTGGTTCCAGGTCTTTGCTATTGTAAACAGTGCCGCAATTAACATACATGTTCATGTGTCTTTATAACAAAACAATTTATAATTCTTTGTGTATATACCCAGTAAGGGGATTGCTGGGTCAAATGGAATTTCTATTTCTAGGTCCTTGAGGAATCGCCACACTGTCTTCCACAATAGTTGAACTAATTTACACTCCCACCAACAGTGTAAAAGTGTTCCTATTTCTCCACATCCTCTCCAGCATCTGTTGTCTCCATATTTTTTAATGATCTCCAGTGTCACTGGTGTGAGATGGTATCTCAGTGTGGTTTTGATTTGCCTTTCTCTAATGACCAGTGATGATGAGCATCTTTTCATGTTTGTTGGCCTCATATGTGTCTTCTTTTGAAAAGTGTCTGTTCATATCCTTCACCCACTTTTGAACGGGTTTGTTTTTTTCTTGTAAATCTGTTTTACTTCTTTGTAAATTATGACTTATGTCCTTTGTCAGATGGGTAGGTTGCAAAAATGTTTTCCCATTCTGTAGGTTGCCAGATCACTCTAAGGATTGTTTCCTTTGCTATACCGAAGCTCTGGAGTTTAATTAGATCCCATCTCTTCACTTCTATTACTGTTAATGTAACCATAGAGTTATTCCAGAGAAGCATATTCTGTGACGATGCCATAGTTGGGAGATTCAAGAATTTCTCCATAAAACTGGGTGATGTTTCTGTGACTGAGGATACTGAGTATTTCTGCCTCTTTCTCTATTTTGAGGAGCTTCTTTACAGCCACCTCCTTGTCCTGTGATATCCATTTGGCTCGATAAACACTCCTGAAACTTCCTCCACTGCAATTTTTTTTAAACTGCAGTTTTGTTTTTTTTTTTATAGTCCGCCTGCAGTTGTAGAAAGTTGCAACCCTCGACCAATGCCGTATGTCTCAGCCTTGGGGTCTCTCAGTGCAAATTCTCAAGAAGGAGAATCTGCCTGGCTCAGTGTGAGGAAAGTTTTCAGCCCTAATCCGGGTCCAGTCAGAGGTGTGTGTGTGTAAGCATCTGTGGGTTTGGCTTGGTTCAGAGTGAGTAGCCCAGGCTGAAGGCATTTGCCCTTCTCTGTCTGGGCTCCTCTCTAAGCCTTACCTGCTAAGCACCTCCTCTCCCTCCTCTTGCATTTGACCAAAGTGAGGCAGGGTCAGGGGAGCAAGGAAGAGCCTTCCCATGGGGCCTGGCCTGGCCGTGATGCACAGCTCCTGCTGCGTGGCCTGTCTCACCCGTGGTGTTAATAATGGTTCCCCTAACTCACTCATCACACCCAGAGGTGATCACGGATCCCCACAACTTGCTAGTCCTTAGGTGCTTCAGCACCTCTTTTTTCTCTGAAGCTGCTCACACCTGTCTTTTTAATAATCCCTTGCGGGGTGGTGCTGTTTCCCACCAGGATCCCAACTGCTACAGCTACAGCCCCTTCTTAGAGAATCCCCAGGATGAAGCCTACTTGATCGTGATGGATAAACTTTTTGATGTGCTATTGCAATCGGTTGGCCAGTATTTTATTGAAGATTTTTGCGTTTATGCTTATCATGGACATTGGCCTGAAATTTTCTTTTTTTGTTGCATCTCTGCCCGATGTTGGTCTCATAAAATGACTTGGGAAGGATTCCCTCTTTCTGGATTGTTTGGAATAGTTTCAGAAGAAATGGTACCAATTCTTCTTTGTACGTCTGGTAGAATTCGGCTGTAAGTCCGTCTGGACCTGGGCATTTTTCAGTTGGTAGGCTATTAATTGCTGCCTCAACTGCAGCCCTTGTTATTGGTCTATTCAGGGATTCAACTTCTTCCTGGTTTAGTCTCGGGAGAGTGCAAGTGTCCAGGAATTTATCCATTTCTTCCAGGTGTACTGGTTTGTGTGCATAGAGTTGTTTGTAGTAATCTCTGATGGTAGTTTGTATTTCTTTGGAATCAGTGGTGATATCCCCTTTAACATTTTTTATTGCATCTATTTGATTCTTCCCTCTTTTCTATTAGTCTGGATAGCAGTCTATCTATTTTGTTGATCTTTTTAAAAAACCAGCTCCTGGATTTGCTGATTTTTTGAAGGGTTTTTTGTGTCTCTATCTCCTTCAGTTCTGCTCTGATCTTAGCTATTTCTTGTCTTCTGCTAGACTTTGAGTTTTTTTGATCTTGCTCCTCTAACTCTTTCACTTTTGATGATAGGGTGTTGATTTTAGACCTTCCTTGCTCCTCATGTGGGCATTTATTGCTGTGAATTTCCCTGTAGACACTGCTTTAAATGTGTCCCAGAGATTCTGGTATGTTGTGTCTTCATTCTCGTTGGTTTCGAAGAACATCTTTATTTCCGCCTTCATTTCCTTATTTATCCAGTCTACATTCAGGAGCCAGTTGTTCATTTTCCATGAAGTTGTGCAGTTGTTAGTTTCTTAATTCTGAGTTCTAATTTGATTGCACTGTGGTTTGACAGACTGTTTGTTATGATTTCCATTCTTTTGCATTTGCTGAGGAGTGATTTACTTCCAATTATGTGGTCAATTTTAGAGTAAGTGCAATGTGGTGCTGAGAAGAATGTATATTCTGTGGATTTGGGGTTAAGAGTTTTGTAAATGTCTATTAAGTTTGCTTGGTCCAGATCTGCATTCAAGTCCTGGATTTCTTTGTTGATTTTCTGTCTCAACGATCTGTCTAATATTGACAGGGGAGTGTTAAAGTTTCCCAGTATTATTGTGTGGGAGCCTAAGTCTCTTTGTAGGTCATTAAGGACTTGCATTATGTATCTAGGTGCTCCATTATGTATTGGGTGTGTATATATTTAGGATCATTAGCTCTTCTGTTGTATTGATCCTTTTACCATTATGTAATGCCCTTCTTTGTCTCTTTTGATTTTTGTTGGTTTAAAGTCCGTTTTATCAGAGACTAGGATTGCCACTCTTGCTTTTTTTTGTTCTCCATTTGCTTGGTAAATCTTCCATCCCTTTAGTTTGAGTCTATGTGTGTCTTCGCACATGAGATGGGTCTCCTGAATACAGCACACCAATGGTTCTTGGCTTTTTATCCAATTTGCCAGTCTGTGTCTTTTGATTGGGGCATTTAGTCTGTTTACATTTAATGTTAATATTGCTATGTGTGAATTTGATCCTGCCATTTTATTATTAGTTGGTTGTTTTGCCCTTTGGTTGGTGTAATTTCTTCATTGCACTGTAGGTCTTTACCATTTGGTTCTTTTTTGTAGTGGCTGGTACTGGTTTTTCCTTTCTGTGTTTAGTGCTTCCTTCAGGAACTCTTGCAGGGCAGGTCTGATAGTGATCTCTCAGCAATTGCTTGTCCATAAAGGATTTTCTTTCTCCTTCACTTATGAAACTTAGTTTGGCTGGTTATGAAATTCTAGGTTGAAAGTTCTTTTCTTTAAGAATGTTGGATATTGGTCCCCACTCTCTTCTGGCTAGTAGGGTTTCTGACAAGATGTCCACTGTGAGTCTGATGTGCTTCCCTTTGTGGGTGGCCTGACCTTTCTCTCTGGCTGCCCTTAGTGTTTGTTACTTTGTTTCAACCCTGGTAGCCCTGACAATTATGTGCCTTGGGGTTGCTCTTCTAGAGGAGAATCGTTGTGGTGTTCTCTGTATTTCCTGTATTTGAATGTTGGCCTGCCTTGCTAGGTTGGGGAAGTTCTCCTGGATGATATCCTGAAGAGTGTTTTCCAGCTTGGATTCATTCTCCCCGTCATCTTCCGGTACACCGATCAGGCGTAGATTAGGTCTTTTCACATAATCCCATATTTCTTGAAGGCTTTGTTCGTTTCTTTTCACTCTTTGTTCTCTTTTCTTGCCTTCTCATTTTATTTCATTGATTTTATCTTCCAGCTCTGATATCCTTTCTTCTGCTTGATCTATTCGGCTATTGAAACTTATGTCTGCTTCTTGAAGTTCTTGTGCTGTGTTTTGCAGTTCCATTGAGTCGTTTATATTCTTCTCATCTGGTTATTCTAGATAGCATTTCGTCTAACCTTTTTTCAAGGTTTTTAGTTTCTTTGTATTGGGATAGAACATGTTCCTTTAACTCAGAGAAGTTTGTTATTACCCACCTTCTGAAGCCTGCTTTTGTCAATTTGTCACATTTGTTCTCTGTCCTGCTTTGTTCCCTTGCTGGTGAGAAGTTGTGATCTCATGGTGGAGGAGAGACATTCTGGTTTTTGATGGTTTCATTCTTGCGCTGGCTTCTCCCCATCTCTTGGATTTATGTGGTTTTGATCTCAGGTGGCTGCCTGGGGAGGTGGCCTTTCCTTTCCCTGCCTGCAGAGGCGCTGCTGGGCTGCCACCAATTAATGGAGCTACTCTGTCTTTTATTTACTCAGGAGAATTTGGCCGGCTACTGCGATGGCTGCTTCCCTTCGGCCCGCCAAGCTGGATTATTCCTGGTTGCTTTCTAACTGGCTTTCTGGGTGCCTAACTCTGGAGTGAGAGTTTTTTGGCCTGCTGGGCTTTATGCGGCGGGGGGACCCGTCCTGCCATTTGGGCTGTTTCCCTGTGTTCTGTTCCCCTTCTTACTGGGGGGTGGATAGCTCCATCCCACCAGCTTTTTGTCTTTCTCGGCAACAGCCAGTGTTTCCTCATGGATCTATGCTGACAGCCCCTGCTCTGGCCAGAGCTGCTATTCTGCCCTGTTCAGGCAGCTCGCTAAGGCTGTTCAGCCCAGTAAAGATCTCCTGTTCTGTGGATTGTAGAAGGCTTGGGTGGAGTGCTGTATCCCAACCGAAGTCCCAGAGGGGGAGATCCCCCGGTCTTCCAGTCAGTTGCATGCTCCTCCTGGGTGGGGCAGTGCCTCACCTTGCCGCAACTTGCCCTAATTGGTTTATACCCACTGTCCGACCAGACCCACACAATGAACCTGGTACCTCGTTTGGAATTGTGGTGACCACTTGGCTTCTACATCTCTCTCGCTGGGAGTTGCTTTTCAGAGCTGCCTCTTATTCAGACATCTTGGGATTCCCCCAACCCTGCAGTGGTTCTTTTAGGATTATGGCCTTCAGCTTCATCCATGTTGCTGCAAAGGACATGATCTTGTTCTTTTTTTATGGCTGTGTAGTATTTCATGGTGTATATATACCACATTTTCTTTATCCAGTCCACCATCGATGGGCATTTCGGTTGATTCCATGACTTTGGGATTGAACACACAAACACTGAACCCTTGAACTGAGTTTTATTCTGACTTTACCACTTAATATGACTTTGGGCAACTAACCTAACCTCATTCAATTGTGTTAGTTTGTGAAATAGGCATATGAAATTTGCCTTACTGAGTTGGTGTGATAATCAAAAGAGAAAGCATACATGAACATTCCTAGTATGGTAGTAAGTTTTCAAACAATGGTACCTATTTGTTTTTCAGATAAAGGTATCTATTTGTTTTTAAAAATTTGATTATTCCTAATATTGTTCCAAATGGATAGAGTACTATGACATAATAAATGAATACTTTCAAGTGTTGCTCTGCATGACTCTTTTCATTATTTACAACAGGAATATATTCATCTATTAACTTGTAAAATAAATGAATATAAGAACCAACTGATGGGAAAAAGGAAGGAAATTATGGTGAAAGCTGTGATGATAGTATATACAGTGTTTCACAGAAGGGCAAGTAAACTTTCTAGAACTTTAGGCTGTCAATTTAATTCTGAGCTCCCAAGCAAACATATCAAACAGGGGAACATGATCAGTTTCATAATTCATGCTGTTCACTGATGAAACCAAACCTGTGTCTTGGGGGTCACAAGCTATTTCTTTGGAAATCTATCTTGAAAGTTTTTGTAAAAATAAACACTGCAAGAGAGATTAAGTTAAGCAATTAATTGAAGAGAACTTTGGAGAGAAAGTCTTGGGTAAAACACCTGTGCTCAGTGCCTTTAGGTGAAGAAAGAGGGTGGAGATTTAGGACATAGTAGCTCTGTTAGTCTGCTCAGACTGCCATGACAAAGTGCCACAGACTGGGTGGCTTTAACCACAGGAATTCATTTTCTCACTTTTCTGGAGGCTGGAGTTCAAGGTCAAGGTGCCAATGTTGGTTTCTGGTGAGGACTCTCTTCCTGCCTTGCAGATGGCCACCTTCTTGCTGTGTCCTCACATGACCTTTCTTCTGGGTATGCTTCAAGAGAGAACTCTGGTTGTCTCCCTCTCTTCATATAAGGACACTGGTCCTGTCATAGTAGTGCCCCATCCTTATGACCTCATTTAATCTTAATTATCTTTTTGAAGAGACTATCTCCAAATACAGTTACATTGGAGACAGGGGCTTAAACATATGAATGGAGGCAGTGGACACAATTCAGTCCACAGCAGGAACCAAAGTGGGGAGGGAGGAGTGTCACTACAACATAGGGAAGGAGAGAAGTCCAGAATGTGGAGCTAAGAGGCTCTTTGTCACAGGGCGAAACTTGGGCAGAGTCTGACGAGGGACCAACATGTGGCATCACTGCATGTCAACATGAGGACCCTACTGACCAAATCCCTGGCTTGGAAGCAAATGACCTCTGTGACCTCGGGCCAGTCACTTAAATACTCAGCCTCAGTTTCCTTTTCTGTAAAATGGGGCTGATAATATCTACCTAGTCTATCTCAGGGGGTAGAAAACTGAGCTAGAGTGAGGGGTAGCAGTGGTGAGAGGTAATTCCCAATCTCTCCTGCCCACCCACCCCAGTTGTACGTAAATATTGTATGTAAATGTGTACAACAAATAAAATGAAACAGTGAATGTCAAATGTGCTGCGTAGACTAGAAGGTGCCATGTAAATTAGATGTAAGGATATCCTCAACAACGCCTCCGATGACGTCAGTACAAGCTACACGCTCACCATCTGGTCAGTTCCACACCCTTCTTGGCTGTGTGTGTGAGAGATGTTACCTGGCCAAGGTCAGTGCTCATCACAGCTGTGGCAATGGGAGGCCCCCCCGAGAAGATTGCCCTGTGATCTCTGTGCTGAAAAGGGACTTTCTTCCCCTCCATGCAATAACATGCCCAACTACTTTTACCTCTGCTCATAGTGTCTTCCTTGCTACCCTCCAACCTCCCTCACAAACAGACGTTAGGAAGGCAAGAGCAGGTGGAGATGGAACCTTACATCCTCTTGAACCAGATCAGGTCCCAAGCCAGGCACATGCCCTTCTCTCTATCACAGCTGTGAGTGAATGATCATATGAGTAGAGAGGCTTTGCGGTCTGTCCAGCCATGGGGCTAGAAGCTCCTCAAGGACCAGAGCTGCCATCTCTGCTCTGGCCCAGGATGTAGCATAGAGGCTTCGGTCCAACAGGGTACATCTGAAGATGTGTGAGCAAGTGAGTGAATGCCACCTACGAATCACCCCAGGTCCTTGACGTCTTGGTTTTAGTGACTTCTCTGGCTAACCGGGTGATAAAAGGAGAATGAGAAGAAAATTTCCATTTCTACCTGTGCCTTGGAAGAAGTTCTCTGAGCCTTGATTTTCTCTTCTTAATTAAAAAGGGGGTAGCACAGTTCCCAAAGGGAGTTGTGAGCATTAAGTGAGAGGATGCGTGTGAAACGCCAACTGTAGGGCTGGGCACATGGCCATTCTCATGTCATCGCAAGGCTTGCCCTCTCCATGTGCCATCTTGGTGCCTTGTACACATTCCTACAGTAGTGTTCCTTCTATGCAGTTGTGAAAATCACACTTTATTGAATGTCTGTCATGTGCCAGGCATTGTTTTAAGTGCTGTGCATTATTTCACTTGATCTTCATAACTCTATATTATTATTCCTATTTTACAGATGAGGAAGCTGATGCTCACGGCAAGTTGAATAACTCATTCAAGATGAGATTGGACCCCAAGAATGTCTTACCTGCAGGTAAGTGTCTATGGTTTTTTGAGTTTTTTTGATCTTGCTCCCCTAGCTCTTTTAATTTTGATAATAGGATGTCAATTTTAGATCTTTCCTCGCTTCTCTGGTGGGCATTTATTGCTATAAATTTTCCTCTAGACACTGCTTTAAATGTGTCTGGTACATTGCGTTTTGAAGAACATCTTATTTCTGCCTTCATTTCATTGTTTATCCAGTTGACATTCAGGAGCCAGTTGTTCAGTTTCCATGAAGCTGTGTGGTTCTGAGTTAGTTTCTTAATTCTGAGTACTAATTTGATTGCACTGTGGTCTGAGAGACTGTTTGTTATGATTTCCATTCTTTTGCATTTGCTGAGGAGTGATTTACTTCCAATAATGTGGTCAATTTTAGAGCAGGTGCCATGCGGTGCTGAGAAGAATGTATATTCTGTGGATTTGGGGTGGAGAGTACTGTAAATGTCTATTAGGTCCACTTGCTCCAGATCTGAGTTCAAGTCCTGGATATCATTGTTAATTTTCTGTCTTGTTAATCTGTCTAATATTGACAGTGGAGCGTTAGTCTCCCACTATTATTGTGTTGGAGTCTAAGTCTCTTTGTAAGTCATTAAGAACTTGCCTTATATATCTGGGTGCTCCTGTATTGGGTGGGTATATATTTAGGATTGTTAGCTCTTCTTGATGCATTGATCCTTTTACCATTATGTAATGTCCTTCTTTGTCTCTTTTGATCTTTGTTGGTTTAAAGTCCATTTTATCAGAGATGAGAATTGCAACTCCTGCTTTTTTTTGTTCTCCATTTGCTTGATAAATCTTCCTCCATCCCTTTGTTTTTAACCTATGTGTGTCCGTGCATATAAACCTTGAGATGGGTTTCCTGAATGCTGCACACTGATGGGTTTTGACTTTTTATCCAATTTGCCAGTCTGTGTCTTTGATTGGGGCATTTAGTCCATTTACATTTAAGGTTAACACAGTTATGTGTGAATTTGATCCTGCCATTTTGATGCTAGCTGGTTGTTTTGCCCATTAGTTGACACATTTTTTTCATTGTGTCAATGGTCTTTACCATTTGGAACGTGTTTGGAATGTCTGGTACTGGTTGTTCCTTTCTGTGTTTGGTGCTGCTTTCAGGAGCTCTTGTAAGGCAGGCCTGGTGGTGACAAAATCTCTCAGCAATTGCTTGTCTGTAAAGGATTTTATTTCTCCTTCACTTATGATGCTTACTTTGGCTGGATATGAAATTCTAGGTTGAAAGTTCTTTTCTTTAAGAATGTTAAATATTGGCCCCCACTCTCTTCTGGCTTGTAGGGTTTCTGCTGAGAGATCTGCTGTGAATCTGATGGGCTTCCCTTTGTGGGAAGCCCGACCTTTCTCTCTGGCTGCCCTTAGAATTTTTTCCTTCATTTCAACCCTGGTGAATCTGACAATTATGTGCCTTGGGGTTGCTCTTCTTGAGGTGGTGTTTCTGTATTTCCTGGACTTGAATGGTGGCCTGCCTTGCTAGGTTGGGGAAGTTCTCCTGGATAATATCCTGAAGAGTGTTTTCCAGCTTGGATTCATTCTCTCTGTCTCATTCAGGTATACCTATCAAATGTAGATTAGGTTTTTTCCCATGATCCCATATTTCTTGGAGGCTTTGTTCACTTCTTTTCACTCTTTTTTCTCTATTCTTGCCTTCTCGTTTTATTTCATTGGGTTGATCTTCAATATCTGATACCCTTTTTTCTGCTTGGTCAATTTGGCTACTGAAACTTGTGTATGCTTCACGAAGTTCTCGTGCTGTGTTGTTCAGCTCCATCAAGTCATTTATATTCTTCTCTAAGCTGTTTTAGTTAACATCTATCTAACATTTTTTCAAGGTTCTTAGTTTCTTTGCATTGGGTTAGCACATGTTCTTTTAGCTCTGCGAAGTTGGTTATTACCCACCTTCTGAAGCCTGTTTCTGTCAATTCATCAGATTCATTCTCTATCCATCTTTGATCCCCAGCTGGTGAGGAGTTGTGATCCTTTGGAGGAGGAGAAGCATTCTGGTTTTTGGTGTTTTCATCCTTTTTGCGCTGGTTTCTTCCCATCTTAGTTGTTTTATCTACCTGTGGTCTTTGTAGTTGGTAACTTTCGGATGGGGTCTCTGAGTGGACGTCCCTTTTGTTGATGTCGAAGCTATTTCTTTCTGCTTCTTAGTTTTCCTTCTAACAGTCTAGCTCCTCTGCTGCAGGACCACTGGAGGTCCACTCCAGAGCTTGCTTGCCTGGGGATCACCCGTGGGGGCTGCAGAACGGCAAGGGTTGCCGCCAGTTTCTTCCTCTGCTGTCCTCTTCCCGGAAGGGTACCTGCCAGATGTCAGCCTGAGCTTACCTTTATCAGGTGTCTCTTTGGGTATACGGGGGTCAGGGAGCTGCTTGAGGAGACAGTCTGTCCCTTATAGGAGCTCAAGTGCTGTGCTGGGAGCTCCATGCTCCGTGCAGAGCTGCTGGGCAGGTACCTTTAAGTCTGCTGCAGCTGAACTGATAACTGCCTCTTTTCCCAGGTGCTCTGTCCTAGGAAGGTTGGCTTTATTTATAAGTTCCTGTCATGCTGCTGCCTTTTTTCATAGATGCCCTGCCCTGCACAGAGTAGCTAGTCACAGTCTGCCAGCAGAAGTGTTGCTGAGCTGCCGCAGGCTCTGCTCAGCTGCTGTGTGAGCTGCCTCGGTAGTGGCGGACTGCCTCGGTAGTGGGGGATGCCCTTCCCCCACTGAGCTGGACTGTCCTGGGTCCAGCTGCACTTGCTGTGAAACTCAATCCAGAGTGTTTCAGATTGCTTGTTTTGTGGGGTTGGTACCCGCCAAGCCAGATCTCCTGGCTTCCTGTCTCAGCCCACTCCCTTTCAGTTGAATGGGTGGCTCTGTCTCCCACCCGTTCCAGGTGCCAGTCGAAACAGCCGCCCAGACTTGTGTGAGTTTCTGTGCACGGACACTGCACAAGCTGAAACTCCTGCGCTGAAAACCCGTGGCACTTTTCGGCAGGAATCTCCTGGTCTGTGGGCAGTGAAAGCTTGTTTGGAAATGCGGTGTTCACTCACCCTCTGTGCTGTTCTCACTGGGAACTGCACTCAAAGCTGTTCGCATTCGGTTGTCTTGGATTAGGATTCTCTTTGCTGTGTTTTCTTATCCCTGTCACTGTATCTGGAGGCCATAGCCAGGAGAGTGTCTGTCCTGAGACATCAACAAGGGAAAGTGCTGCTTACCTGCCTTTGCACCAGGAAATGTTGATTCTCACACTGCCGCACTTGGGTAGGAGTTTGAGTAACAGACAGACTCTCTCTCTCTCTCTCTCTCTCTCTCTCTCTCTCTCTCTCTCTCT
>NW_016107324.1:7293368-7307253 GCF_001604975.1 Cebus imitator | reverse complement strand
TGCCCCTCTGTGTGTGTGTGTCTGTGTGTGTGTGTGTGTCTGTGTGTGTGTGTGTGTGTGAGAGAGAGAGAGAGAGAGAGAGAGAGTAGGAGGGTTCAGGTAATTGGAAATGTGTACTTATTTTCCTGAATTACACACTTTTCTCCTGGAAATAAGGATAATTCAACAACAGTTACAATGTATGAAGCTGAAACACATTTGCAACAGCATAGTTTCCTATAACTGTGGGTTTTTCCTATAATTTCAACTCCAGTATGAGTTATGGTTAAGGGTT
This sequence comes from Cebus imitator, assembly GCF_001604975.1. NCBI lineage: Eukaryota > Metazoa > Chordata > Mammalia > Primates > Cebidae > Cebus > Cebus imitator. Next base: position 7,306,979 of record NW_016107324.1, on the reverse strand, counting down.
TCTAGGGGTTAGCTTGGGAATATAATGAGCACTTTAATATGACTACTTTGGGATAATGTTCCATGTTTCAAGCAATTTAGGAACTCTCAGTACACAGCCATGCGTGAGACGGGGCAGCCTGTATGTCTGTCAACTCTGCCAGAACACCTAACTCAACTGTGGCCCAGAATCAGCTTCAACCAACACTGATTTGATTAAAATGTAATAGAGGGTCCTCAGTTTGTAGCTTAGTAAGTCTCCCTGTGTCTTTGAATGGTAGAGTGAGTTTAAGAAGGCAGCTTCCTCTTTGTAGACAGGGGCTTTGTGCTCCATTCTCTCCAGAATTACAGGAGCTGCTCAGGCATTTCTAAGCCCCTGTCTAGGGATTCTCCTGAGGCACCTGTTCCAGGGCAGCCATTCCCTGAGAGGTGGCTGGAGTATCCTGCAGAGGCTTCCACGTGTCTGCTTCAGGGATGCTACTCAGCAGGGCAGGCAGCTGGACTCCATGTCACAGTGTCTTAGAAAACTGTGTCCCCACCACCTTTGCTTGATTCAGTGTATGACGGGGCCAGACCAGCAAATTCCCCTGGCCTCCTGTTCGCACTTGAGTTGTGCTTTTCTTGAAGTGTTCACGGAGCAGCCCTTGCCAGGGGTGCCTCCCTGCCCTTCTGCTCCTCGCACGCCTCGCCACATGATGGGAAGAAACAAGTGGAAGACGTGGGAGGAGGCACTGGCACGTGATCAGAAGCTCCAGGTCAAACTCTTCATTCTCTTCCCCAGGCGGTTTTTAAAAACCCTTTAAAAATAAGGTCTATGGGCTGGGTGTGGTGGCTCATGCCTGTAATCCCAGCACTTTGGGAGGCCAAGGCAGGTGGATCATGAGGTCAAGAGTTTGAGACCAGCCTGGCCAATATGGTGAAACCCGTCTCTACTAAAAATACAAAAATTAGGCATGGTGGTGGGCACCTGTAATCCCAGCTACTCAGGAGGCTGAGGCAGGAGAATTGCTTGCACCTGGGAGGCGGAGGTTGCAGTGAGCCAAGACCACGCCATTGCATTCTAGCCTGGGCGACAGAGCAAGATTCCATCTCAAATAAATAAATAAATAATAAGGCCTGTTGTATCAGGAAGACCTAGATGTGTCTGGCTAGGCCATCTCTGGAATATTAGAGAGTGGATAAACATGTGCCAGAAACAGAAATAAAGAGCATTTGATAACTCACGCTATGAACACATGACCACCTGCTTGGGGCCCTGAACCTGTTTCAGACGAATGCAGCCTCCCAGGGTTGAGTTCGTGAGTGAACTCTCAACCTCTGCACTGCTGACATTTTGGGCCAGACAGTTCTTTTTTGTGGGGTGGGGTCGCTGTTTTGTGTACTGTAAGGTGCTTAGCAGTATCTGGTCTTGACCTACTAGATGACAGTAACCCCTTCTTCAGTTGTGACATTCAAATCTGTTTCCAGACATTGCCAAATGTCCCCTGGGGTCGAAATCGCCCCTGGTTGAGAATCTCCGTTACGGCAGTCCAGGTATCCCTTATGTGTCTCATTGTCCTGGACCTTCAGAGTTAAAGCAACATATATTTTGGTGCACATTACATGAAAAACTAGTTTCCCAGGTTGCTTATAGTTCCTGCACAGAAAAAGTGCTCTGTGATCAAGTACATTTGGAGAACTCTGTGTTTCATGGTCCAACATGCTGAGGAAATGCAGCCTGATGTATAATAAATCTTTCCTTCATGGAGAGTCAAAATGCATTCAGATATTGGAGACTGTAAGATGTCTGACAACGAGAAATCATGTTCAATACTGTCTGACCCAGATTTTGCTTTTTCTTGGCCAAAAAGGACTTTAGAGGTTCCTCTCTTAAAAGCCAGGCACCCCAAACCATTTGAGCCAATCTCTCTCAGTCCCAAGTCCTGAAATCCCAAGGAAAAACCCCATTGGCCCAGCATAGATCAACTGTTTCAGGATTTCCAGACTAATCAATGGTTTCAGGGTCATTTAACTGTGTGCTCCTGTTGCAATTAAGAGATTATATCGGCTGGGCGTGGTGGCTCACGCCTGTAATCCCAACACTTTGGGAGGCTGAGCGGGGCAGATCATGAGATTAAAAGTTTGAGACCAACCTGACCAACATGGTGAAACCCTGTCTCTACAAAAAATACAAAATTAGCTGGGGATGTTGCCTCCTGCCTGTAATCCCAGCTACGCAGGAGGCTGAGGCAGGAGAATTGCTTGAATCCAGGAGGCAGAAGTTGCAGTGAGTCTAGATTGCGCCACTGCACTCCAGCCTGGGCGACAGAGTGAGACTCCATCTCAAAAGGAAAAAAAAAAGAGAGATTATATCACTGGTGGGTGTGTGAGGCATAAAGTGTTGTTCTGCAAAGAATGGATGTACTAACCAGACGAAACAACAGATGCCACGTTAATAGTGCTTTAGCGCTGATTTCCTTTCAAAGTTCTTTTTCTTTCTTTTATGCTTTTTCGAAATGCCTGAGCAGCTTCATCATCTTGATTCATGTTTAGATTTCTTGGAAGCTGGTGGCAACTAGCCTAAATTGCTACAAAAGTTACAAGGACATGGAAACATTTCTTAAATTCTGGAATTAAAAGATACAGTTTGTTTTGTCAATATTTCCACGGATTGGGCTACCGTAGGAGTCAGTGTAACTGGTGGGGTGAAGTTGGCTATGGATACAGCTCCAGAGCTTTTGCTATTTTGTATTCCAGGTAGTTGTCCCCTTGCTGCTATTTATAGGTTTGCTTCCATGAATTGGCAGGTGAAAAATCGTCTTTGAAGAGGTGAAGCAGCCCTGAGCAGACCGGGGGCACCATGATCAGCTTACTCAATTTCTATTCTGAGCAAGGAATGCCATTACTTTAAATACTGTGTTCTGGTTGCTAAGGAAACCAAATAAGTGGGTTGCTAACACGATCTTAGATCTTTCTATGAAGATTAAAGCACTTTGCACTAGCAAAAAAGCAGATGGAAGAGTCATAGATGGAACCCACATTTCTCATTACTTGGGGAGAGGGTTAGGCCAGGGAAAAGATGGAGATTTTTTTGTTCATGGGAAGAAGATAAAATTTGTAGTTCTTGGCTATTTAACAAATAGTAGTTATTTGTTAAATCAATTAAGATAGGGGTTTAAGTCTGGCTTCCAGTTCCATTTCCAATACTAATTTTTTTCTTTATGTGTGTCAATTTATTGAAGTTCGTGCAAAATCTGGGAAGTCAGTTATGGGATAGAAAGTAGTTACATTTTAGTTGGCCCATTCCTTTTGGTTATTCTTATGAAATATTTTAAGTACATAAAAAGCTCCACACAATTAAGGAAAAGTAGTGTTGATTAAAGCACAGCATGGACTAAAAAAAAGGCAAAGCTGTCAGTTTTACTTTGTTACTTTCATAGCCTCTCTACTATCTGCACACCTGCTCCACTCTGCTTTCTCTGGCCTCTAGTTCAGATTTTGGGGTGGGAAGGACTAAGGTGATCGGCTTACTTGCCATGACCTATTCTGGGGACAGGACCTATTCAGATCACCTTGAGGGTGCTGGCAGTCTTGTTTATGGGTAGTCTTAGGAAAGTGCCCAGCTCACATCCAACTCATGACCGTCTTTAACCAAAGAATGGCCTCACTGTTTCTCTAAGGAGCCAAGTTTTGGCTCATCCAATACATCCCCTGATAGAAGAGGAAATCAATAACCAGAGATTCAAGGGACTTGCCCAGGGTTAGAGAATGGAGAAACAAGAATGCAGTCCTTCCAAAGCTAGTACTGTGAAAGCATCCAGGCTTGCTTCTGGTGGTGCTCCTCCCATGCATCTGCATGCCTTCTACCACTGGGCAGAGCTTAGTATGCTTTTAAATATGTAAAACAAATGTATCATCTCTGGAGATAAAAGAACTGGGGGAGAGGCAGAGGGAATCATGTGAGTGTAAAATGTTGTTGGACATCTCAATTTTAGAGGTTGGCGAACCTTTTCTGTAAAGGGCCAGAGAATAAATATCTAAGGCTTGGCAGGCCATATTGTCTCTCACCTCTGCATTGTAGCACTGAAGCAACCATAGACAGTATGTAAATGATACGTGGCTGTGTTCTAACAAAACTTCATTTATAAAAAGATGCTGCTGGCCAGAGTTGGCCCAGCAGGTTAGAAGGCAGTAGTTTCCTGATCACCTTATCTAAAAGATTACATCATTTAATTGGTACACTTTATTAGGAAAAGAGAGAAAATTAAGGAAATAGTTTTATCCTTCTTGGTAATCATGGTAATAATCTGTAAAACAGGAGCATGTTACAGCTCACCATTGAGCTGTAAGAAGCTCACCATTTTCCTTAAAATATTGGCTTTAAGAAAGGAGAAGCAAGGAAAAAGACCAATGAGAGGGATGATGACCTCTAATATTTCAGTGATTGAGAAGCTAATATTGTAAAAGTTCTATTCCATTGGTCTATATGTCTGTATTGGTGCCATGTTGTTTTGATTACTGTAGCCTTGTAGTATAGCTAGAAGTCAGGTAGCATGATGCCTCCAGCTTTTCTTTCTTTCTTTCTTTTTGCTTAGGATTGTCTTGGCTATGAGGGTTCTTTTTTGGTTCCATATGAAATTTAAAGTAGTTTTTTCTAATTCTGTGAAGAAAGTCAGTGGTAGCTTGATGGGAATAGCATTGAATCTATAAATTACTTTGGGCAGTATGGCCATTTTCACAATATTGATTCTTCCTGACCATGAGCATGGAATGTTTTTCCATCTGTTTGTGTCCTCTCTTATTTCCTTGAGCAGTGGTTTGTAGTTCTCCTTGAAGAGGTCTTTCACATCCCTTGTTAGTTGTATTGCTAGGTATTTTATTCTCTTTGTAGCAATTGTCAATGGGAGTTCATTCATGATTTGGCTGTCTGCTATTGGTGTATAGAAATGCTTAAGATTTTTGCACACTGATTTTGTATCTGCAGACTTTGTTGAAGTTGCTTATCAGCTTAAGATTTTGGGCTGAGACATGGGGTCTTCTAAAACACAATAATGTTACAATCATGTCGTCTGCAAATAGAGATAATTTGACTTCCTCTTTCCTAACTGAATAGGCTTTTTTCTTATCTGATTGCTCTGGCTCGAGTTTCCAATGCTGTGTTGAATAGGAGTGGTGAGAGAGGGCATTCTTGTCTTGTGCTGGTTTTCAAACGGAATGCTTCCAGTTTTTGCCCATTAAGTATGATATTGGCTGTGGGTCTGTCATAAATAGCTCTTATTATTTTGAGATACATTCCATGAACATCTAGTTTATTGAGAGTTTTTAGCATAAAGGGCTGTTGAATTTTGTCAAAGGCCTTCTCTGCATCTATTTTCATGTGGTTTTTGTCTTTGGTTCTGTTCATGTGATGGATTCCATTTATTGATTTGCGTATGTTGAACCAGCCTTGAATCTCAGGGAGGAAGCCAACTTGTGATGGATAGGCTTGTAGGGGAGTGGGAGGCTAGGGGAAGGATAGCATTAGGAGAAACACCTAATGTAGATGATGGGGTGATGAATTCAGCAAATCACCATGGCATGTGTATACCTACATAACCTGCACATTCTGCATGTGTACCCCAGAACTTAAAGTATAATAGTAATGAAAGTATTAATATTACATGTAGCTCTTGACTGTTTACAGGTGCAATGCATGTCCTCTTCTGGTTAGGAGAAAAACTGATCACTACTGGGAAAAATTAGGGAGTGGTACATGTAGTGGCTAAAAAGGAAGTATCTGATACAACTGATGAGGCGTCCCTCCTCTTTGTGGTCACCAAAAAATTCATTTCTTTGTTATGAAAATTAGTATCCTATTTTCCGACAGATCAATCTCTTTTTCAGATTCTATTTCACTGTCACATAGTGACAATGTCTGAGACTATTTAGAGTGATCGATCAGGTGAGGTCCAATAACTTGAATCCCTATGGCCATCTTCAGTCCCCATGTTCCACATTCCAGAAGACACCTGGAGGTGAAGGAACCATGTTCGGTTTCCACACCCTGTGCAATTTGTGCCAGGACATAACAAAGTATAGTGACTGGGGCATGGACTTTGGCATGGGGCTGAGTTAACATCCCCATGACTCTTCCATCATCTGAAAAGTGAGAATTAGTAACCAGAATCTACTTTACAGTATTGTTATGAGGATTAAATCAGTTAATACTAGGAAAAGACTTAGAAAAAATAGTGCCCAGCACACAGAAACTAATATAAAAAGGTGGAGACCATCCTGCTCAACATGGTGAAACCCCGTCTCTACTAAAAAATACAAAAATTAGCTGAGCATGGTGGCGCATGCCTATAGTCCCAGCTATTCGGGAGGCTGAGGCAGAATTGCTTGAACACAGGAGGCGGAGGTTGCAGTGAGCTGAGATCAGGCCATTGCACTCCAGCCTGGGTAAGAGCGAAACTCCATCTCAGAAAAAAAAAAAAAAAAAAAAAAGGTGAAGGAACCTATAGAAGCCTTCTCCTAACACCAGGATGGTCTCTGGCTAAATGCCTGGACCCATGCCACAGATCACACCAACCATCCCAGATGAAATTTTTATTTATCACTCCTTAGTGCTGATTTTACAACCTTCTTTGGCAACCCTACGTGACCAACAGTCAATACTTGAGCTGGATTCTTTTTTTTCTGTCTTTTACATGTGGGGAAAGTCATGAATTGTTTTAAGCATCTATTCTGAAATGACAGACTTCATTTCAATGATCATTTTATTAGTACAGAAGAATCCCCACTAGTATTTACATAGTGCAAAAAAGCTGTTATTACCCCCCAAATGTGATATAACAATTATCCTTCATACAGCGAAAGATGAAAATCCCTTCATGTTATAACTCACACTGATTTTGCCAGTTTTTTATTAGAGCATTACAATTAAGACATTAATATAAACTTATGTGGTATATTTAGAAATTAAATTATAAAATAATACAAATACTTTTAAGATGTGATGTGCCAACAAAGTTTAAATTTTTATCATTAATTACGATTCAGATTTCAAGTTAGGAAAACAGTTTGATTCTGTGATGTATGTAAAGGTTGGAAAGGATGAAAGAGGAGAAAGATGTCTGTAAATAAATTATTTCACAGAAATTTTTTTAAATCAAAAAAAGATAAAGGTTTTAAATGGGTTAATGTTCTAACCTGTTGGCCCAACATACAGAAAATAAATGACAAGGGTGTTTTTTTAAACAAACAGCAGCTTTACAAACAGTAATACTTCTTTATACATATATTAAAGTAACAGTGTGTTAAGATTGAACAGTTTTATGTTAAAGAGCTGAAAATGAATGTAGCATTCACTACTCATTTGCACATTTCAATTCCCATCCCTCCCTCCTCCCCCAGCTTATTTAGAAATCAGACAAGTACGTATTTGGATATTAATTTCTCATTATTTAAACTATGTGAATTCCTTTTGACTAATTCCTTTCCAAATACTGGAATCATATAAAATATCATCTCTGCAAAAACGACCTCCAGTCAAAGCCTGTAAAAACTTCTCAATGTATAACACATTATTTTTCCATGTTTAGTCAAAAGAAATATATTACATCATTTACAAACATATTTAAACCAAAAACTAACCTAATATGAACATTTGCCTTTTGAGAAGTAATCTTCACAGCAAACAAACCTACTGAAGCAGAAATCTAACTTTGGAAGTGTAATTCATATTTTAATTAATATACTTATGTACTGAAATATAAATCTATTATTATTGCCAGTAAAACCACCTCTATACATTAAGAAAAAGAATCACTATGTTTTTTTATTTCTTGTGATGATGAACCCTTACTCTTTCCACTGAATCTCTTTATAGGTCTTCAAAGAGCCAACCATGCCCACTTCAAAAATATATAAAAACTTTCCTAATTTCCACAACTCCCCCAAAGCCTGTAATTCAACATACACAAATTCCAAAATTTATTTAAAGGAAACAAGTTATAAAGACATTATTAATATTTATTTAAGCATGCTCTCAAAATGGTAACATTTCCTTTAATAATTCTTGGGTTTGTCCTCTAGAGGTGACCTGTCTCATAAAAAGGCTATGGTCCCTTGGATTTGCTGGCAGAAGAGGTACTGCATATGTGAGAGCATTTGCCATACATATAAATAACACTTCTGAAGTCTATAGCAAAATTAAGTTACTGGTGTTCTGAAGATTTCCTCAACTTCTCTTTTGATACAAATGTCAAAAATCTAAAATGACAATTCATGTCCAGAAGAGATATAAAATATAAGAAACCTGTGAAAAGCCATCACCTCAAAGTCAAGAGTTATCTGAATCACTGACATCGAGCAAAGGAAATTTACACCATAAAAAGTATGAAAAGTTTTTAAATTCACTTTTAAGACTGTCAGTAGTTCAAAACCTCTATCATTTCTTTAAACCAACAAACACTTCCAAATGTGTAGAGACAGTAAGATCTGCCACGTATAAATCCATGATTACTATTTCAGAGGCTTCATTCCTTACCTGCTGTGTTTTTAAGTATTGGATCTTTAGTGCCTAGGAAGTCTAACTGGAAAGCAGTTTAGACAGGACAGGTAAGAATGTCCCCTTTTAGCACAAAAATAAAGTTGATCGACTAACATTTTCTACACAGCAATGCTCCTAAACTTTCACAATTCACAAATACTAAATCATCAACCAAGAATCTAATCTGTCCAGTAATTAAATGCCAGCATTATAAAACATCAAAACTAGCATAGTAGTCCCAATGAGTTCAATAAAGAATCTGCCCAATTCTTCTCTCCTGCCTCTGTGAGGCAAAGCCCTATCCCATATAATCAGGGCAGGGAAAATACCCCTTCCTTCTCAGTTTTGTGCCTGCTTATGCGAGATTTTCAGCAGAAAACTGGCACAGATACACACATGCATGTGCGTGTGTGTGTTTATGAGGGGCAGTTGGGGGTGGTGGGGAGTTGGATGGAAGACAAAAAATACACAGTTTGTCATTCTTCCACCATTATATAAACCTGTAAGGTCACTAAAGTCCAGGTGGTGACTGACTAGCAAATAAAACATTTAGCTCATTAAGTTTAGTGTCTCCTAAGCAGGTATACAAACTCCTAGAGAAGGGCAGAGATAAATAAGTGAATAGAGAATTAATACCTATGTATCTGTATACTCTAAATCATCTAATAGTTTCAGCACAATTAAAACAACTTTCTCTTATCTTCTAAAACTTCCTTGTCTAAGCCTTGATTATCAGGATACATGTCACAAGTTGTGCAAAGTTCCTTTCCCTGACCTCCTGACAGTAACTATGGTCATTGCTATGTGGAAGGTGCTCAAGGCTAGGTGCAAAATAGTTGTTTTTTAAAAGTTGAAACAGTTTTGTACTCAGGACAAGTTGGGATACTCAATCAAATCCATATCTCAAATCAAGAGGGTCCTGAACCAGAAGCATGCAAGAGAACACACCAGTATAAGACTTTGTTTCTGAAGAGTTTACATGTAAGTGCAGCAGTCATACAATCGGTTACAGTTATTCACCTGTCAAAATGTGCCTAACTTTGTGTAAATAGGTCTATGTACAAGAGCATTCCTGAGGTAAGTAAGAAGCAAATATGAGACAGAGCCTGAAAGGTTCTATCATGGGTGACTGTTGACTATTATAGGCGGTGTCTATCACTTTCCAAAAATGAGGCTAGCTAGCTATAATCTATCATGGTGGCTCTACTGCTAGCCTAAGTTTTGAAGGCTCTGTTTCAGCCCATCCCAACACTAATTAATTACAATGACCAGTGACTTCTGACATAAACATTTGTGGACCACATAAAAGTTGCATCAGTTTTTTAACATACAACACTGGTGGACTTATTTACCCTCAGCCTTTTATCTAGTTTTCTGACTCCACCCCAGTTCTTTTTTAAAGAAGCCCAAACAACTTTTTGGTCAAATTAGAGTAAAGGTGGTGGAGTCCTGAAGCCAACACTGATAACTGCTTCTATACTTAGAACCTTGTTCTTTTAACTTTCAAAATGACTTTAAGCATTTGAAATTAATTTTCTTTAAGATTTGGTCTTATCATTACTTCCTATTACAAAATAAGTTGAAACAGATCTGAATTTTCCACACAGTTCTTAGACACTTAGATGCTAATTAAAAGCTAAGCTACAGATCATAACAAAACAAGTAAAAGCTACAAAAATATTTGTTGGGAATTAAATACGTATATTAAATACTGGACAGTGCAAAATGTTGAGATGAAGCATGAAAGATAATGGCTGCAACCCTTCCACAGCTGGAGATAGAGAGCCGACATTTCCTGAGTTACACAGTTTGGGTTGTGTAATTAGAATCAGAGTGCTCTTTGTTGAGTGAGCTGCAGTTGCTGGACTTCTGCTGCCCAGGACTGGCCTGCTGATCAGCAGTCCACGCCTCACTGTCCATCCCTGGCTCCAGCACCTCAGGCGCCTCTGCTTCCTCCTCTCCACTTTGCTCTACATTGTCTTCCTCAGAACCATTAAGGGTTTTTCCAAGCTGAAGGGTTTCCATAGTTCTCTGGGTCTCTGACACCCAAGACTCAATTCTGCTGTTGAGCTGCACTTCTACAGATATGGGTTCATGAGTATAATCTTCCTCCTCCTCCTCATCTTCATCATCATCTTCTTCAAGCATGCCAGGTACAAGAGTGCTGGTGGTGCTGGTGATGGAGGAATTCAAAAGATCTCGGCAACTGCCATCCAAAGAGCCAGTCTCTGTACTCTGCTGTGAGGCCCATTCCAGGTCATCTGGCTTCACTTCCTCTTTATCGCTTGCTGTGGATTTCCCAGCACTTGTAGCTGAGGTAGTACTGCCTGTAGCCACTAAGGACGGCTGCTTACCAACAGTGGGTGTGTCAAATGGAAGTTTACTGGGTTTTTCAGAAGTGCTGTGCTTACAGGATGCCTCTTTCTCATTTTCTGATGTTTCTAGTCCATCTGAAGTTTCCACCATGTTTCTCCAATTTGTTTCTACAAATATCAAGCAGATTTTTTAAAAGCCAGAATATTGTTTCAAAGTCATACAACTCTTAAACCCCCAAATAAGAAAGACTGGCTTAGAAACTGACTGGAAAAACTGCAAATTTAGTTTATTTAGTACTAGTTTAAATGTGTGTGTGTGTGTGTGTGTGTGTGTGTGTGTGTGTGTGTTGTGTTTCAGATGGGGTCTTGCTCTGTCATTTAGGCTGGAATGGAGTAGCGTGATCTTGGCTCACTGCAGCCTTGACTTCCTGGGCTCAAGCTATCCTCCTACCTCGAGCTTCCAAAATGCTGGGATTACAGGTGTGAGCCACTATGCCCAACCTAATTTAAATGTTACAAAGGGGAAATAATTCCCAAAAATGTACATTCAAGATAAACAGGGAGGTAGAAATAAGCATATTAATGCTTCAGAATGCAAGAGATCTTATACCAGCAGGAGTTCACTGGTATTTGTAAATTAAATCCATATATACATGAAAATCAATGAACTGCCTAACTTTTTTGTAGCCTGAAGGTGTACTGGGCTCAAGGACCCAAAACTCAAGAGATAGAGGAGCCAAGATGTCCAGCAACAATAGTTCTGATTTCACGTGTTTGTACCGTGCTCGCTCAGCAAGTTACTTATCTTTGGCCTGTAATGGAACGTGTTTCCAATTATAAGCAAAGAATCCATCCATGCATTTCTAACATTTGTGAAAGGTTGTTTTATAATAGCTTGGCCTACAAGGTAATTTTGGAAGGCAAAAAAAGTATTATACACTATAGTGGTGACAATCTAAATTATTTCTCATGATAGGAAATCAGTTGAAGGCAAAAAAAGTACCAAGAATCAGTAAAGTAGAGCTCTCCCACCCCTTTTTTTTTTTTTTTTCAATATTTTAAGAAAATAAAAATTGTATCATACCGATATTACAGCTACTTTCTGCAGTTTATACATATAATCTTATCAAGTTGTAACAAACCTATTCACATTATGTTCAATATGGTTACCATCTATCGATTATATATTGATACAGAACATATTTTGGGCACTTCAAGTCAGGATACATTGTTTGGGAAAAAATATCTTTCCTGAAGCTAACTTTAGTGTAGAATGAGTCCTTTTGACACTCATTCTAGCTCATGAAAGGAAAAAAAAAAAAAAAAACCCCTCCTATAATCTCATTCTCAGCTAATGACATTATTATTTACACAATCTCAAAGCAGAAGAAATCTTATAGCAGCCCTTGGTCCTATTTTTCTCTTACTAATATTATATCCCTTTAGTCCACTGAATTCATCACTACACCATGCCACTTGCAGCTCAAAAACTACTAAATCTGGTTACTACTGCCATAGCTTAGACCTTCTTTTTCTTGACGTTCATTTGTAATATCTTCCTAACCGGTTTTATGAATTGATTATATCACTGTCTAACAGGCTTTTTATCATCCTAGGATAGAATCCAAAATCTTTGGTGAGGCACAGCAAAGCCCTTCATGATCTGGCCCTATTGCATTCTGACCCTGGACCATGGGCCACACACTCCATGCTCAGTGTCATCTAAATTGTCACTGTTCCCTAAAGTTGAAACATAAGCTATACTCTTTCTGCAGGAGAAGTGCTTTCCTCCTTTCCCCTTCAGACTCCTATTCATCTTGATACCACTCTTAAATGTCTTCGTGAAGTCTTTCATGACTCCTCAGAGAGGCAATCGCTAACCTGAACTTCCACAGTACTTTTTACATATACAGTTCAAAAGCTCTTGTTCTGTGTTTGCTGTTTCACGTCCCTCATCCCTCCTCACTTCCACTCCAGCTCATCTCAGTGTCCCTATGACTGGCATATAGTAAGTGCTGGAAAAAACAAAAAACAGTCTGGTAAGTAAAAATTTTCCCACATATATTTAATTATGAAAAAAAACCCTGAAAAACATAAAATTTTTAAAGTTTTAGATGCACATTTACATTTCCTTTCAACAGTTTTTTTCTAAAGAGAAATTCAAGATCCCAAGATTAATTGATTACACCTAAAACCTTTAGGCAGAGTACAGAAAAACCAACACTTCAATCTTTGAACACTTTAAATCTGGTGCTTTTTGAAAACATCACCGTCAATCTCTGAGACTTTGTTTTTATACTCCTTGTGTTTATATGTGCCCATATGAATATTATTTGTCACTCTGTCATCTGCCCAAACACATAGCTTTATAGGTTTATCTTATGGCTTGCCTCTGAGATGTGGCATTTCACTATACAGAGAGAATTGCTCTCATTTACAATGTTAGCATTTTGTCTTTATCTTCTTAATTTTCAACTAATATATCACTTCTGCAAAAGAAACATGTCTGCTTCTAAATCAGTATCACCTATCCCTGGCCAGCAGTTCCCTAAGGGCTCACAACAACTTGTTAATTGGCCCTGCCCTGAAGCTTTATGTTTTGAAAGCATTCGAAACATCTAACTACAATCACAGACAGGCCAGGAAGGGGAATGTGGGAAGAAAATGAGGACTGGTTTTTTTCTTTACATGTTAAGTTTTAGGTGGCAACAATCTATCTGATAACCTTCCAGACTGATTAAAAAGAGAAAAGAAAAATAAAACGAACAAAGGGCCAAATGAAAGAAGTTGACTATACTATTTAAAA
>NW_016107324.1:7259730-7293272 GCF_001604975.1 Cebus imitator | reverse complement strand
AAAAAAAAAAAAAAAAAAAAACTACTGAGATGTAGACTTCAGTAAATAATGTTAAACATTAAATACTATTTTTTAGTCTGTATCTCTTTTTGACTGCGGTCAGATTTAACTAAAGGCAAATATCATGTCTAGGTTTTACAGGCTTAGAAGTGAATAGTATGCAAGTCTTCAGTTTACTTTGCAAATACAACATGAAAATTTTTTTCTTTTTTTTTTTTTCTTTTTAAGACTAGTCAAGTACAGCAGTGAGAAGGGAGGAAAGAGCAGAACAAAGAGACTGATCTATAACTGACAGTGAACAATTAAGATAACTCACTACCTACAAACCAGCCCTTAGGAAACATAAAATTTTAATACTACTTGAGCATAAGGTATTGGAAAAAAACCTTTCTAGTATTTACTTAGCGATAGGTCACAAATATGGTGTGTTTTGGTTTTTAAAGCCCCCGAGGCTTATTTAAAGATTTGGAACTGTGATTAAATTCCAGGGTCTCATAAGAAGTCTCGGTCCCAAATATTCTCCTGATTTTTAATGAACATGTTTACTGCAATGTTTTAAACCAATTTTCGAGCAACATTTGAAAAATCAAGAATAAAGATAAAAATAAAAGGTAGAATAGAAAGTCACTTAAATCATCTCATGGTTTAAGTCATTTAAAATAGTATTCAACAACTTACCATATTCCTTTTCATTTACTTCAGAGATAGGTTCAGAAATAACACTGCAGAAAGAAATGGCACTTGCTGCAGAGGGATTCCGAGAATGTCCCATGTGGTGTGGTACCTTCTTCACATTCTTTAAGGCTTCCTCAGCCTGCTCCTGTTCCATTGCTGCAACCATATCTTTATATGCTTTCCTGGCTTCCTCAGTGAGTTCTACTAACTTGTTAAACAGGCTCTGAAATGAAAGAGTATTTGGATTGGTCCATTTTTTGTTACACTTTTTATTCCTATTATGGGTAATAAATACCTCTACTGTTTGTTTCAGGGTCAGATATATTTTCAATGAGGACAAAATACAAATAGTATGCAAAACCACAGGACCTTATGAAATTACTCTATAACTTACCTTTACTGTTTATTTAATTCTCACAAGTCTGAGGAAATTTGTTGATTCCAACACTAGCCACTAAATGTGATATAGTAAAAGTTTTTACAATATTCAACAAATGCACTCATCCTTTAGTGTCTGCCATGACAGAGGGTACAAAGATGACTGAACATCAACTCTACTTTAAAGGAACCTTCTATGTGGTTGGAAAAAGATGACAAGGGACATCTATAATCTAAGGCATAATACCTTAAATGCCTTGAGAGGTATAAAGTGTTATGGCTTTTAGATGACACATCAACTCTAAACTGCTGGGCATCACTGAGGAAGTCATGAAGGGAAGAGGACATGAGCGTTGGCCTTGAAAAAGGTATAATTTTGAGGGGTGAAATCAGGGCCTTCAAAGCCAAATATGAAAAACCATTAATAAAACTACAGAATAAGAAGTGTCAGGCTTGTCAGGGGAGCAGTAAAGAATTTTATCTGGGTTAGAATATAAGGGAATGAGTGTATTCTGAGTGATGTTCAGGAATGTAGAAGAAGATGGCAGTGTCCATAGGAATTAAATGTTTCCTGTAATGTTTACTTTGTGGAAGAATTAGATGAAGACCAAAAGTAAGTTGGTAATAATATGGATGGCTAGGACATTGAAAATGATGAAAAGATAAAACTGGATAGAAAACCATGAATATTGGGCCAAATGAAAATTATAATAACAGAATATAGAGCTCGGAAGTAGAAAATGGAGCTAAATAGCCTGAAGTTCTTTCATTGCTGAAACAAAAATAGGAATAAAATAAATAATTCCAGTGAAGTGGTGGGTACACTGAGTATATTCACATTTAGTAAGATGGCAAAATTCATATAGCATTAAAGTTCTGATTCAATAACTATGATACCTAATGATGTCCAAAGATTCAAGTTTCCAAAGCCACCAGAAGGCCAATATATACAACAATGACTTTTAGTTAATGTTGTAATTCTACAGCATCTCACTTCTGTCAAATGTCCAATTTAGTATCACAATGCGACATACCCACAACATTAAGAATTTCAAAGAATTAAACATAACCTGGACATTTAAAAAAATCTGTTTAATTTTATAGTAAGTATAACCCTTGAGATGAAAGCATGGCAAAAAGTGCTACATTGCTGTAGAATAATATGTTCTTTGAAAATTTATCTCAAGAAGGAAAAATATAAGAAGCATCCTTTATCCAGCTACACTATAAATTGTTTAAAATAGCAGGTATAATATAGGATGCTGCTAATTGTACTGCTACTTGAAGAGCGGTGGGTGTTACCTACTAGTAGTATAAAAAAATATATTCAGGATTTATTATTTATTTTAAAAAGGACAGATTCTGTTAAAAAAAAACAGCCCTATGTGGTTACATGTAACAGGCTTGACAAATATTTGCGGTGTTTAACAAACCATGCATTGAAGTGAAAACAAAATCTACAAATGGTTATGTAAGTTTAACACTGGTTTTACAATATAAAGGGAAGAAAAATTGTTAGGAATAAGGAAAGAGAAGAAACACTGAAGAGAGATGCTAGGATCAAGGAATAAAAGGCTTGCATGTGACGGTAAAGATTGGAAGCTTAATTCAAAGAGTAGTTGTATCAGATGGTAAAAGTAACAGGTGCACTACCATTCACTGTGAACACATATACTTGATAATATACCAAGCTGGTCTGGAACTCCTGGCCTCAAGAGCTCCTCCCACCTTAGCCTCCCGAGCTACTGGGCTAACAGGCATGAGCCACTGTGAAATCCTCATATACAGTTTAGCATAGTGGGCAGACATACATCTGTCTTACAATTCATTCAACAAACATTTATTCCCTGTTTATACTCAAGTAATGTGAAAGGTGTCAAGAATACAAAGACAAGGGAAGGGGCCTGCCACCAAGAAATTCACAGTTAAAGGAAAAGAAATGTACGTAACCTACAGCAAGGCATTGTGCTATGCTAAACATGAGAAAAGCATGGGCTATTGTGGGAGCACAAATATCAGTTACATGCTCATAGAGCAGGTGGGTAGAGAGACAATTTCATGAGTGGTGGGAAAGAAACAATTGATGGGGGAATGTAGGATATGCAAACATGGTGACTGGATACACACACAAAAACTGTGCTTGGAAAAAGATAGTCTGTCAATAATATCACAAAGTATTTTAGAATCAACTTGGTAAAAAACAGTCTTAAACACCACATTTGATGAGCATTTCTCTAAATTAATAACCATTATATTATCAGCTCCTATAGATAAAGATCTATATTAGCAGATTGCTAAAAAAATATGATGGTTGGATAGTATCATGGGTACAACTATTGTGAAAACTGGTTTAGAAATTTCATTTTCTAAAGGAAAATCCATTCCAATTAAATAATTATTTTGTCTTCTTGATTCCTTGTAGCACAAAATATACCCATCATAGAGACTGAAGAAATTACATCAGATCATCTTTAGCAGCAGTAAAATAAATTACCAAGTATTAGGCAGTTCAGTCCAGAAGAAAAAAACACTTTGGTAGAAATAGGAACTAAAACCTTTTCAAAATGCTTTAGGATTCACCTACATAAATCTTTTACACTACTAAAAAAGGAAATGTAATACTCAAAAAATTTCCACTCATTCTGTGCAGGTTGTCAGCTCACTCCCTCAAATGCTTAAACATACACTGGCATATGTCAATTGAAAAATGTGCTATCTGGGGCATGTGCTGGAGAGCAAGAGAGTGTGTCTTCTAAATTCTTACCTCAGCACCAAAGTAGTTGAAGATTCCCACTACACTAACAGGAACAAGCTTGTTCACACAGCGTCCTAGAGCTTTCCTTCCAAGGGCAAACACAAAAGGAATTTCTTGTTCCCGTGCCATGGCTATAACATTATAGAGAGCCTCATCCAGACCACCTGAGAAAATCAACACATGCAGAAGCTATAATTTAGTAATTTCCAAATGGAGCTAACCACACACCTGATAGCTAAAGCATAAAACATCACAGCAAATGTATCTATGAACACTTGTAGGATTTTGCTATTACACGCATTGTTCTATTTGATTTTATACTATATATGGAAGTATATATGTATTTTCTTTCTCTCCTATTAAATTTTAAATTCCTCACACCCAGTATTTTTCTTCCTCCATAGAGATTAGCATAGCAAGACTCGAACTGCAATTCAACAAACACTTATTATAAAGAAATTAATTAAAATAGTTAATAGTGGCTGACTCGCAAATCTTTCAGCTCAAAAACCTCTCACAATGCAAGGAGACAGATTATACATTACTGGTCTCACTGGTATTCCTCGCCATGCATATGCCTACTACACTCCTTGCTCTCTGTCTACTACAGTCACCTAAACTTGCCCATCAAAAAGGACAAATAAGGATGCATGACGCACTTCAAAGTACTTGTGTGTTGGCTTGCCTAAGCGCCTCTATGTGAAACTGCTGGTTAATGAGACACAAATCGCCACTATAAAATTTTAAAAACAGAATATACTGGCAGAAAGAATGCATTCTGGCTCGTCGTCCATCTGATCACAACAAAGGAGGCAGTTGGTGGGCCCAACTGAAATCTTTCACTGGTGTTCATACATAAGAATTTTATTTACAATCCAATCTCAATTTTACCACTTAATTTCAGGTACTGAAAGAGTGCAGTTCATTTTCTCATGCTCCAAAATTCTGTTTCATACCTCAACTCTGCTGAGAAAGACATATGGCTTCTACTTTATAGTCACTGTATATCCTAAAACTATACTGTCAAAACACTTCAAAAGCAAAAAGCACACACCTTTTGACTGGATTTTTTCACAATTTGGAGAAATTATAACACACTTGATCTTATTTAACTTCATATGTTTGGTAACTTCTCTTAGACCCATAACAAGTCGTCTCCTTGCTTTTGCTCTTACAGGATCTTTTTGGTAGATGCGTTCCTGGAAACTGACAAGCTCTTGGAGAAGAAGAGTCACACATTCATCAATCTCTTTACAAAGAACCTGATTACAATACCTGTAAAGAAAACCAAAATAGATAACTCCATCCTAATTTTTTCCCCTATAGTTATAAAACTACATTATGAAAATATCTCTAAGTATCTCTAAATATATTCGGTAAGAAGTTTTCTTGAAAAGTCTTTTAAGTAAGTGTTTAAAACTTCTTAAATCCTTCAATTACAAAAACAGAGGAGTGATACAGATATTCCTTGTTCCTGCATTTCAAATAGATTTCATTCAGGTAAACATTTTAAAGTATTCAATAAATGCTTGGTTTTATTATTAGTTTTATTCATCACTTTATCCCCATCACCTAGAAAAAAGCTTATATTAAGCAATCAGTAAATATCTGATAAATTAACGAATATATTTGTTGTCTTCCACACTGTATTTTTTTTTATTATGCTTTAAGTTCTGGGATACATGTGCAGAATGTGCAGATTTATTACATAGGTATACACGTGCCATGGTGGTTTCCTGCACCCATCAATCTGTCATCTACATTAGGTATATCTCCTAATGCTATCCCTCCCCTACCCCGCTACCTCTGACAGGCCCCAGTGTATGATGTTCCCCTTTCTGTGTCCATGTATTCTCATTGCTCAACTCCCACTTATAAGTGAGAAAACACAGTGTTTGGTTTTCTGTTCCTGTGTTAGTTTGCTGAGAATGATGGTTTCCTGCTTTATCCATGTCCCTGCAAAGGACATGAACTCATCCTTTTTATGGCTGCATAGTATTCCACGGTGTATATGTGCCACATTTTCTTTATCTAGTCTATCATTGATGGGCATTTGGGTTAGTTCTAAGTCTTTGCTATTGTGAATAGTGGTGCAGTAAACATATGTGTGCATGTGTCTTTATAGCAGAATGATTTATAATTCTTTGGGTATATATCCAGTAATGAGATTACTGGGTCAAATGGTACTTCTGCCTTTAGATCCCTGAGGAATTGCCACACTGTCTTCTACAATGGTTGAACTAATTTACCCTCCCACCAACAGTGTAAAAGTGTTCCTATTTCTCCACATCCTCTCCAGCATCTGTTGTTTTCTGACGTTTTCATGATTGCCATTCTAACTGTCACGAGACGGTATCTTATTGTGGTTTTGATTTGCATTTCTCTAATGACCAGTGATGATGAGCTTTTTTTCGTACGTTTGTTGGCCACATAAATGTCTTCTTTTGAGAAGTGTCTGTTCATATCCTTTGCCCACTTTTTGATGGGGTTTTTTTCCTGTAAATTTAAGTTCCTTGTAGATTTTGGATATTAGCCCTTTGTCAGATGGAAAGATTGCAAAAATTTTTTCCCATTCTGTAGATTGCCTATTCATTCTGATGATAGTTTCTCCTGCTGTGCAGAAGCTCTTTAATTAGATCACATTGTCAATTCTGGTTTTGTTGCCATTGCTTTTGGTGTTCTAGTCCTGAAGTCTGCCCGTGCCTATGTACTAAATGTTATTGCCTAGGTCTTCTAGGGTTTTTATGGTTTTAAGTCTTTAATCCATCTTGAGTTAATTTTTGTATAAGGTGTAAGGAAGAGGTCCAGATTCAGTTTTCTGCATATGGCTGGACAGTTTTTCCAACTCCATTTATTAAATAGGGAATCCTTCCCCATTGCTTTTGTCTGTCAGGTTTGTCAAAGATCAGATGATTGTACATGTGTGGCATTATTTCTGAGGCTGCTGTTCTGTTTCATTGGTCTATATATCTGTTTTGGTACCAGTACCATGCTGTTGTGGTTACTGTAGCTTTGTAGTATAGTTTGAAGTCAAGTAGCGTGATGCCTCTAGCTTTATTCTTTTTGCTTAGGATTGTCTTGGCTATATGGGCTCTTTTTTGGTACCACATAAAATTTAAAGTAGTTTTTTTCTAATTCTGTGAAGAAAGTCAATGGTAGCTGGATGGGGATAGCATTGAATCTATAAATTACTTTGGGCAGTATGGCCATTTTCACAATATTGATTCTTCCTATCCATGAGCATGGAATGTTTTTACATTTGTTTGTGTTCCCTTTTATTTCCTTGAGCAGTGGTTTGTAGCTCTCCTCGAAGAGGTCCTTCAAATCCCTTGTAAGTTGTATTCCTAGGCATTTTATTCTCTTTGTAGCAACTGTGAATAGCAGTTCACTCATGATTTGGCTCTGTTTGTCTATTATTGCTGTATAGGAATGCTTGTTATTTTTGCACATTGATTTTGTATCCTGACTTTGCTGAAGTCGCTTACCAGTTTAAGGAGATTTTGGGCTGAGATGATGGGGTCTTCTAAGTATACAATCATGATGTCATCTGCAAAAAAGACAACTTGACTTCCTCTCTTCATATTTGAATACCCTTTCTTTCTTTTGCGTGATTGCCCTGGCCAGAACTTCCAATACTATGTTGAACAGGAGGGGTGAGAGAGGGCATCCTTATCTTGTGCTGATTTTCAAAAGGAATGTTTCCAGCTTTTGCTCATTCAGTATGATATTGGCTGTGGGTTGCCATAAATAGCTCTTATTATTTTGAGATATGTTCCATCAATACCTAGTTTATTGAGAATTTTTAGCACAAAGGGTGTTAAATTTTATTGAAGGCCTTTTCTGCATCTATTGAGATAATCATGTGGTTTTTGTTTTTGCTTCTGTTTATGTGATGGATTACATTTATTGATTTGTGTATGTTAAACCAGCCTTGCATCTCAGGGATGAAACTGACTTGACCATAATGGATAAGCTTTTTGATGTGCTGTTAGATTTACCTTGCCAGTATTTTATTGAGGATTTTCACAGTGATGTTCATGAGGGATAATGGCCTGAAACTTTCCTTTTCTGTTGTGTCTCTGCCAGGTTTTTGTGTCAGGATGATGTTGGCCTCATAAAATGAGTTAGGAGGGTGTTCCTCTTTTTCTATTGTTTGGAACAGTTTCAGAAAGAATGGTACCAGCTCCTCTTTGTACTTGGTAGAATTTGGCTGTGAATCCATCTGGTCCTGGGCTTTTTTTGGTTGGTAGGCTATTACTACCTCAGTTTCAGAACTTGTTATTGGGTTAATTCAGGGATTCGACTTCTTCCTAGTTTAGTCTTGGGAGAATGCATGTGTCTAGTATGTTGTGTCTTTGTTCTCATTGGTTTCAAACAAATTATTTATTTCTGCCTTAATTGCATTATTTACCCAGTAGTCACTGAAGAGTGAGTTGTTCAGTTTCCATGTAGTTGGGCAGTTTTGAGTATGTTTCTTAATCTTGAGTTCTAATTTGATTGTGCTGTGGTCTGAGAGACTGTTATATCTGTTCTTTTGCATTTGCTGAGGAGTATTTTATTTCCAATTATGTGGTCAGTTTTAGAATAAGTGCAATATGGTGCTGAGAATAATGTATGTTCTACTGATTTGGGCTGAAGAGTTCTGTAGATGTCTATTAAGTCTGCCTGGTCCAGAGGTGAGTAAGTTCAAGTCCTGAATATCCTTGTTAATTTTCTGTCTCATTGATCTAATATTGACAGTGGGGTGTTAAAGGCTCCCATTATTATTGTATGGGCATCTAAGTCTTTTGTAGGTCTCTTTAAGAACTTGCTTTATGAATCTGGATGCTCCTCTATTGGGTGCATATATATTTAGGACACATAGCTCTTCTTGTTGCATTGATCCCTTTACCATTATGTAATGCTCTTCTTTGTCTTTTTTTATCTTGTTGGTTTAAAGTCTGTTTTATCAGAGACTAGGATTGCAACCCCTGCTTTTTTTTTTTTTTTTGCTTTCCATCTACTTGGTAAATCTTCCACCGTCCCTTTTTTTGAGCCTATGTGTGTCTTTGCACATGAGATGGGTCTCCTGAATATAGCACACTGATGGGTCTTGACTTTTTGTTCAATTTGCCAGTCTATGTCTTTTAATTGGGGCATTCAGACTGATTACATTTAAGGTTAATATTGGTAAGTGTGAATTTGATCCTGTCATGATGATGCTAGCTGGTTATTTTGCCCTTTAGTTGATGCAGTTTCTTCATAGTGTCAATGGTCTTTAGAATTTGGTATGTTTTTGCAGTGGCTGGTACTGGCTTTTCCTTTCCATGATTAGTGCTTTCTTCAGGAGTTCTTGTAAGGCAGTCCTGGTGGTGACAAAATCAGCATTTGCTTGTCTGTAAAGGATTTTATTTCGCCTTCACTTATGAAGCTTACTTTGGCTGGATATGAAATTCTGGATTGAAAATTTTTTTAAGAATGATGAATACTACCCTCTACTCTCTTCTGGCTTGTTGGGTTTCTGCAGAGAGATGTGTTGTTAGTCTGATGGGCTTCCCTTTGTGGGTAACCCAACCTTTCACTCTGGCTGCCCTTAACATTTTTTCCTTCATTTCAACCTTGGTGAAACTGACGATTATGTGTCTTGGGGTTGCTCTTCTTGTGGAGTATCTTTTTGGTGTTCTCTGTATTTCCTGAATTTGAATGTTGGCCTGTCTTGCTAGGTTGGGGAAGTTCTCCTCGATAATATCCTGAAGTGTTTTCCAACTTGGTTCCATTTTCTGCATCACTTTGAGGTACACCAATCAAATGTAAGTTTGGTCTTTTCATATAGTCTCATATTTCTTGGAGGCTATGTTCCTTCCTTTTCATTCTTTTTTCTCTAATCTGGTCTTCATGATTTATTTCATTAAGCTGATCTTCAATCTCTGATATCCTTTCTTCCACTTAATCAATTTGGCTATTAATACCTTTGTATGATTCGTGGAGTTTTCAAGCTGTATTTTTTAGCTCCATCAGGTCACTTATGTTCTTCTCTAAACTGGTTATTCTAGTTAGCAATTCCTCTAGCCTTTTTTCAATGTTCTTAGCTTCCTTGCATTGGGTTAGAACATGCTCCTTTATCTCAAAGGAGTTTGTTACTACCCACCTTTTGAAGCCTCCTTCTGTCAATTTGTCAAACTCGTCCTCCATCCAGTTTTGTTCCCTTGCTGGTGACAAGTTCTGATCCTTTGGAGGAGAAGAGGCAT
Organism: Cebus imitator; assembly: GCF_001604975.1. Lineage (NCBI taxonomy): Eukaryota > Metazoa > Chordata > Mammalia > Primates > Cebidae > Cebus > Cebus imitator. Next base: position 7,283,237 of record NW_016107324.1, on the reverse strand, counting down.
TTTGGTTTTTGGAATTCTCAGCCTTTTTGTGCTGGATTTTCCTCATCTTTCTGGATTTATCTACTTTTGGTCTTTGCTTTTGGTGACCTTCAGATGGGGTTTTTCTGTGGACATCCCTTTTGTTGATGTTATTCCTTTCTGTTTGTTAGTTTTACTTCTAACAGTCCCCTCTGCTGCATATCATCTGGACTTTGCTGGAGGTCCACTCTAGACCTTATTTGCCTGGGTATCACCAGCAGAGGCTGCGGAACAACAAAGATTGCTGCCTGTTCCTTCCTCTGGAAGTTTCGTCCCAGAAAGGTACCCATCAGATGCCAGCTGGAGCTCTCCTGTATGAGGTATCTGTTGATTCCTGCTGGGAGATGTCTCCCATTCGGGAGGCACAGGGGTTAGGGATCCACTTGAGGAGGCAGTGTGTCCCTTAGCAGAGCTCAAGTGCTTTGCTGGGAAATACACTGCTCTTTTCAGAGCCAACAGGCAGCAATGTTTAAGTCTGCTGAAGCTGTGGCCACAGCTGCCCCATTCCCCCAGCTGCTCTCTCCCACGGAGATGGGAGTTTTATCTATAAGCCCCTGACTAGGGCTGCTGCCTTTCTTTCAGAGATGCCCTGCCCAGAAAGGAGGAATCTAGAGAAGCAGTCTGGCTATGGCAGCTTCGCCCAGCTCGAATCAAATAGATTTTATCTAAAGGACAGGTTAACCTAAGGTAAGGACTAACATAACTGCTAATTATTAAACTTCTAAGAATATAAACCAAATGACAGCCTGCTATTAGATAAACACAATGACTCTGGTAAAGAAATAATAAAGATGCTTCTAGTAGGAAAGAAATACAATTTCTACATGAATGTCCTGTTACCAACAATTCCTCCTCTGAACTTGAATAGATTTCTGGGCCCTGGCTTTCTCAGTCATAAAAGTAAGGAGCTAGGTAAAATGGCCTCAAAGCTCCAAAAATTTATGGCTATGGAGGATGAACTCAGTAATTAAACTGAAGCCAAAATCAAAGAGGTTGTGAGGTAAAAATCACATGCCTTTACATCAGACAAAGCAAATGAATAGGGCTCTCTGTGAGATTATATATTACTATAATGTGAGAAACAGAAAGTCAGTGTGAGGCCACTACAGTACTTAATTCCTGGAATAAAGAAGTCATCTACGACCGGGCGTGGTGGCTCACATCTGTAATCCGAGCACTTTGGGAGGCTGAGGCAGACAGATCACCTGAGGTCGGGAATTAAAGACCAGCCTGACCCATATGGAGAAACCCTGTCTCTACTAAAAATACAAAATCAGCCAGGTGTGGTAGTACATGCTTATAATCCCAGCTACTCAGGAGGCTGAGGAAGGAGAATCACTTGGACCTAGGAGGCAGAGGTTGCAGTAAGCTGAGATCACACCACCGCACTCCAACCTGGGCAACAAGAGCGAAACTCTGTCTCAAAAAATGTCATCTAAGTATATACTTCTCATGTATACTCTTTCCATCTTTTCTAGTAATCATCCCTCATGTCCACCATAAGCAGGCACTTAATAGGGAGAATTGGTGTCATTTCTTATCTATGAATAACAAAGGCAAGCAAATTTCTACTTTCAAATTATATAGGGGCAAAAAGTTTATCAGGGGAATTTTTTGTGTTTCTGTGGAAAATGCTTAAATAAGTACAACACTACTTCAGAATATAAAAATGGGGAAATATGCTTTAGGAGGTTGAGGATTCTTTAAAGAAAAAAAAATGGGGACATTAAGGAATGTTTAACTGTCAAAGTATGCAAAATTGAAAAATGCAAAGACTAGAACATCTCAAAATGCAATATTTTTCATTCTTTTTTCCTTCAAACTGTTCACGTCCTACATATGAAACATTTTATCCCCCAAGTGTTTCATTTGATCCACATCTGTGATTTGACATTCAATTAACTCAAAACTTTCCAAAGCTAGGCAAGAAGTAATTTGCCAAAAACAATAGTATAAGGAAAGGGAACAGAATAAACCAATGTAATTTGGACTCACATAGATTATACTTTCACCCTGGGATTCTTTCATATTTCATTTTTAAATATCAAAAATGAAATTAATTCATCAACATAAATGTTAAAATCTTAAAATCCTTCATAGCAATAACTGTTAATAGCAATTCACAGATGGGGTATCATATTCTGTGATCCCTCAGTTATCTCAATTTAAGAACTGAGAATTACCTGTACAACTAGCATTATGTAAAAGGCTCATTTCATATATTACGGTCTTAGATACCTGTTATTAATTGGTTAGAGTCATCTTTTGAAGGGCCAATAATATAAACAAGAAAGCAAAAGCATTTGGAGGAGGCGAACGCATAGTACAACATTTAATATATAAGAAGTTAAAAGTCTAGATTTCTAGAATAGAAATACTATCCAATATAAAGAGAATACACTTACTGTCAAATCACTCTCACGTGAATACTGAAAGCTGACAGAAGGCAAGGCTTTAAATAATAATAAACCCAGCTGTTAAACAAAATCTGAAAAAGGGTAAAGATCTCTGGTGTTTTATCTGCATGACTCACTGAGTAACAATGACAATACTAAATTCAGAACTATAATCAAGATCCTTAAACTATTCAACCTCATTAATGAGTATAAAACTTACTCTCTAAATCTTTTGCTGTGGATTTTGGTTATTGTTGAAGATGCCATTGGACTGCCTATTCCAGAACTAGCAGGAGAGCCTTGTGACACAGGTGTCATACAGTATGGAGAGTTCTGGCTTGCTGGAGAGAGCGAAGTATCACTGGGCATGCTCAGTCCAGTATCTGTGGAGACGTAGAGTGAAGGGAAAAAATTTAGAAACTTCAAATCCTGAAAAGCTCCACACTGATCAACACAATTTAGAATGGCCGTTGTCTTTCGGGCCTTTTCCAAATTTTCCAGAAGCTAATAAGGTGGGCATTTTTCTTTTTCCTTTTTCTCTATCTGGTCTTCCTTTGTGGCATTTTTCTTATCACAAATAAACATGTTCCATACACTACAGAAATGAAATTCTCCTATTGTCTGTTGAAGTATACTCTTACCCAGGTGTATGCCTGTGGTCCCAGCTACTAGGGAGGGTGGGGCAAGAGAATCACTTGAGCCCAAGAGTTTGAGGTTAGCCTGAGAAACACTGCGAGACTTCCAGCTCTTTAAAAAAAACAAAACAAAAAACTCTCTCTCTCAAAAGTCAAGCATAGCCCAGAATTCTCCACAGAAATGAGGAAGAATACACATTATCTAAACATGTATTCCTAGAGAATTTAAAGTAAAGAACAAAAAGCTGCACCTTCTAGACCAGGCGTGGTGGCTCATGCTCGTAATCCCAGCACTTTGGGAGGCCAAGGCAGAAGACCACTTGAGGTCCAGGGTTCCAGACCAGCCTGGCCAACATGTTGAAACCCCATCTCTACTAAAAATACAAAAAAAATTAGCTGTGAATGGTGGCACATGCCTGTAGTTCCAGCTACTCGAGAGGCTGAGGCAGGAGAACCATTTGAACCCGAGAAGGGGAGGTTACAGAAGACCGAGATCGTGTCTTCAGCCTGGGCAACAGAGACTCTGTCTCAAAAAAAAAAAAAAAAATAATTGACGCCTCTTTCCAAATCGTATTACCCATTTCTTCATTTCTATTTTTCCACCTATTACTCAGAGGTCTTTTTTTTTTTTTAAAACAATCTAAAATTTCCCATTATTGGTGGCAATGACAAATTCTACCTCACCTTCTCCACACCACTTCTGATTCTCCAGGCACCACCCCACTTTCTCTCTTATTTGGTCTTTGCTTCTGTGTTCAGGGAGCAAGATTATAAGATGCCATTTCTTGACTCTACTGTCTCCTTCATTTCGTTACTGCTTCTTTCCTAAACAGCTAAACTCAGGAAATGAGTTCATATTTGTATATCTAGTCCATTAATTAGCAAAGTCACATATGTATTTTTTTTTTTTTTAAATACAGTGTCTCACGACCTCAGCTCACTGCAGCCTTGACCTCCTGGGCTCAACCAATCTTCCCACTTTAGTCCCCCAAGTGGCTTGGACTATAGGTGTGAGCCACCATGCCTAGCTAATTTTTGTATTTTTTTGTAGAGACAGGGTTTTGCCTTGTTGCCCAGGCTAGTCACGAACTCCTGAGCTCAGTGATCTGACCATCTTGGATTCCCAAAGTGTTAGGCCTACAGGTGTGAGCCTCTGTGCCCAGCCCACATGTATCTTCTTACCTTCCTACTGGACTGCAAGGTCTACAACAGCAGGACTTGCCTACTATCTATCTTTAGTAACATTCCCCAATGTCCTTGCTGCCACTCTAGCTACTAAAATATATGTAGTAGCATTCAGTAAACATTTGCTGAATGAATGGATGGATGGCTATACCTAAAAACATGGGGGATCATTAAACTGAGAAAAGAAGAGAATCCCAAACAACTATGTCCCCAGTGAACAATTCTTAGAAGTAAACTCATTTTTCTAAAAACAACAAAACATTGCTGCTTAATCTATGTGTAAACTAGATTTAAATATGTTGCAAAAAGTTGGGCAATAAAGATATACTAACAGAAAAATCTTTCTTCTATGGTGGTATAAATATTAGTAGATACCTGTGGTTTTGCTGAGTTACCAACTGGAATTTATGTGTTGCTACTTACTGTATGACACTGAATCTTATTGACCAGCTAGATTCTGGTTTGCAATTCCATTCATTGTGGCATATGTATTAACTCCATGAAGGCAAGAAAATCAACAAAAATTACTCAATGAAAAATAGTCCTAGAAAGAAAGATAGCCAACTGTGTTCTGGACATAAAAGAAGACAAAATGAAAATGCTTGTGTCCTTTCCAGAGATCTTATACATTGGTGAGATCTTAATTTTGAGGGTTCATTTCAAATTCAGGATTTAAGCCTCAAAAACATCATAGACCTAGTATATAATACCTGTTCCCTTCTCTTTAACCATCTCCCTACAAAAGCATTTTTAAAAGAAACTACTCTAAAAAAAGATTTACATAGCACATCTTCCACTCAGGAGCATAGCTAGTAACAGCTTACATATCTATTAAAATATTTCAGACCAATCCATGAGAGGAAGAGAAAGGGGGACCTCCTTACCTTCCTGGGAAACAATTTCCTGTGGCAAATCATCAATGAAATCTAAGTGCATTTCTGTTGGTTCCTCGGATCCCAAAAGATTGTGGTCCACAGTTAAGCGCCCCTTCTTTTCCTCTCTTTCTTTTAAAATAACCTAAAGGCATTATACCAGTCTTAAATTACTTATGATTCTTCAACTGTGTACAAACGATGACAATATACATTATAACACAGGTACAGTAGTTCATTTAAACGTGAACACGAGAAGTTTAGCTGCCTGGCAAAAATGCAAATGTAATTTCAGACACTATAAAGTGAAGGAAGTACTTCATACAAAATAAAGGGACACAACTGCATTACAGAATACACAGCTATCAAACCATATCTGATTCTTTAAATTCTGGGTGACAAACCACAGTTTCAAAAAAAAAAAAAAAAAAAAAAAAAAAAAAAAAAAAAAAAAAAAAAAAAAAAAAAAAAAAAAAAAACTGGGTAAATTAAAAAGTTTGAAACCCAAGTCATACAGTTTACATTTGATTGACAGTTTATAGTTTTCAATTATTTGGACATGAATTATCTCATTTTGAGCCTCTTAATTAACAATACTGAGTTAAATCACAAATGATCTCCAATTTATAGATGAGAAAGGTAAGAGTAAAAAGGTTGCCTAAAATGATATATGTAGCAAGCACTGAAGTTAGTACTGAAATCCACGGCTTCTGATTTCTGGAGTCTAATATTTTGGGATACTAAATATTTAACTGTTTTTTCTTTTTTTTAACCTTATGAACGAATTCATTTTCCAGGGTCCTGCTCTACATGGAAAGACAGCCATGACACTGATTATATCCTGAGCTTCAAATTCACTCGTTATCAAGATTCATGCACATGAATACTTCTCACAACAATCTGTTAACTAAGACACAACCACTTTTACAAAACAGATTAAAATCCTTATTCATCCTATAAAATAAATATCCCACCAGATTTTGGTTTACCTTTTTAAGTGCTGTGGGTCGTTTTAGTTTTGCAATTTCCTTCTCTTTTCCTTTCTTTGCTTTAGAGGAAGCAATGTCCACAGAATTAAAGGTTGTCAAACAGGGCTGACTTTTGGTTAAAGGTTTTCTGTTAGTGGAGTCTTTAGTGTGAAAAGAAGCTGCAGTAACCACTAAAAACAAATAGGAACATTAGTTTCACTATTAGGGCCAATCCCACATACTTTCAAAATTTCCCATGACAACTACAAAAAAACAAGAACATCTTCCTCCCATGGTAAAAAACAGACATCATAACAGTAGAAGTACTACTACACATGGCTATGCAGTACCCCTCAGATACAGCTTTTATCCATTTTTTCGATGGATCTTCCATAAGATAAAGAAGACTAAGCCAATGCAATTAACCAATTTAGAGGTCCATTATAGGGATAAATAAATAATTAGTTCTATTTTACTGTACAGCCTTCAAACATGGCAATTCCTCGCAACTGGTCTTCAGTCAGAACCACTCTACCTTTGAAACGTCACAATGCTGCGCCCCTTCTTAATCCTACTGAATCTGCTATTCACCCTTACATAAGATATCTATCACTTCTCTCTTTATTTCAGTTGGTCAGTAAAGAATGATGATTTTACCCACTCAGCTGCACTCAGTACCATTAAGTCTTTTATGTCTGGTTGATATCCTCAGTCTCCACTGCCTTCCTCCAATCCTTCACTATTCCCAAACCCCCAATCTCAATCCTCTCACTCTCAGAGCTAGCCTGCCACTTCCCTGAGAGATGCTATCCAGTATAAAATTACACCCCACCTGAAAGGAGGTGGCAGATATCCTTACTCCTGTCCAAGGCTAACCAACTGCATCTATTCTTAATATCCCATCTCAGTTCCTCTAGGATCTTACTCTATTCCTATATCCTTGCATCTTTCAAGTTCCTACCTGATCCCTGACTTTTTTCTTAAAATCTTCTAACTAAAAAAAAAAAAAGGCTGGGTGTGGTGGCTCACGCCTGTAATCCCAGCACTTTGGGAGGCCGAGGCAGGCTAGATCACAAGGTCAGGAGTTCAAGACCAGCCTGACCAACATGGTGAAAACCCCATCTCTACTAAAAATACAAAAATTATCCAGGCATGGTGGCAAGTGCCTGTAATCCCAGCTATTTAGGAAGCTGATGCAGGAGAATTGCTTGAACCCGAGAGGTGGAGGTTGTAGTGTGCTGAGATTGGGCTACTGCACTCCAGCCTGGGCAACAGAGTGAGACCCTGTCTCCAAAAAAAAAAAAAAAAACAAAAGGCAAACCAACTAAACCCTTCCCTTGACTGACTTCCCTTCAACCTAAGGTGCCATCCTTTTCTTCCTTATTAAACTTCTAAACAGTCATTCTCTCATTATCACTTTTCAAATCATTACAATTTGACCTCTGTCCAACCCTCTCTTGAAACTTATTGTCAAGGTCACACATAATCTTGCAATTGTCAAATATAATTCTCTCTTTAGTTTTCTTCAGCATTTGGTACCAAGAACTACATCCTTTTCCTCAAAATTCTATCCTTGCCTTCTGTAACATTACACTCTTTTATTTTTCTTATTCTTTCTCAAATCTATGTTTCTGGTACTTCTTTCTCTTATCCTTTAAATCTGAGCAGTCCACCAAGGCTTTGTCTGTGAACACATTTTTCCTAATTTTTCTTTCCCCCAAAAATCTGATATCCACAGCTTCCACAATCATCTGTATTTGAAACTCACTGACTTGTAACATAAACTACACATTCATAACTATATGCTAAATAGGAACCACCAGAAACTCCCTTGCATTTAAAATACAACAGGCAGTATCTGCTCTTCCTAACAAAATTCTTCTATAATCCTTATCTTGTATAGTAACATTGCAGCCCTTATCAACACCACATTCAACCAAGACAGAGTTTGGAGTCATCACTGACCTGTTTCCAGGTTTCACCATTTCTCTACAATCCTTTTCATCATGATCAGTCTCATCCTTTTCTTGAACATGTGTATATATGGGGGTGTGTGTGTATATATATATATATATATATATATATATATATATACACACACACACACACACACACACATATATAAAGATACATCATTATATATAAAACAGTATATAAATATTATGTAATTTATATTTATATTAACATTTAGCAACTGCTATATACATTTATATATGCATACATATACTGTTAACATGTATAAATGTATATATAACATATATACATTTATATATGCATACATATACTGTTAACATGTATAAATGTATATATAACATATATACTATTAATATATGTATATATATATACTGTTTACACACACACACACACACACACCCCACTGTTGCTAAAGTTGTAAGAAGCCATATGAAGTATCACCAGTTAACAATCTCTTCTCCATAATATTATTTGTTGAGTGATTATAACCCAAATATTCTAAGCACTTTACATATATCATCTCATCTAATCCTCAAGACAATCATGAAGTAGGTACCCTCGTATTAATGTGAGGAAATAAAAGCACAGGAAGGTTACATAACTTGCCAATGAAATACATGGAATAACAGGATTCAAACCAAGGCAACTTGATTCCAGAGCCCCTGCTTTTAGCTACTAGGCCATACTTCCTCCAAATTACTGCTAACTCTCAGTTTTATTCCCTATTTTTAACTCTTAAGTGAGAGATTACTGCCACTATCCCCATCTCAACAACATACAACTCTAAGGCTTTGTACACATTCAGTACTATCTGACCAATAGTTAATCAAAGCAAAAGTTGACAGCAGACTGGTAACTAGATAGCTTTAAACATTTTGCACACAGGTTAAAATTATACATTATAATTTTTCTTTCTAATAAATAATTCCTTCACAAAGGAGACACAAAATTCAATTCTGCCTCTCAGCATCAGTGCTGGTGCTGTACACTGGTACCTTTCCTGTTCCTTTGTTCTATTCCTCACCCTCTAAAAAAAGACTATGAAAAGAAATGAGGGAACACAGAGCAACTGAGCTCTAAATCTGACAAGGTTTGTTAAAATAGAAATTACTGTTTCAGTAGAAAGCCAGGTCATTTTCATTCCCACACATACAAACACACACACAAAATCTGATCAACAAAACCCTTGTCTGCAACTGAGTTTTAAACTAGATAATGTAATGGTTAAGAGAGCCAGACTACTCATGATTTTTTTATTTTAGTCTTCGAAAAAGAAAAAAATTTGGGTGAGTCAAAATGCATACCAACCGACATTTATGCAGAGATCTAAAGAACCTGAGGGAAACAAACTATGCTAATACCTGGATGAAGAGCATCCCAGGAAAAGGGTACAGCAAGCCCACAGATACTAAGCTAGGATCATGCTGGGTGTGTCTGAGGACTGCTAATGTGGCTAGAGCAGAGTGGGTTAGGAGAGAATGGTGATGAAGGCAAAAAGGTAATAGGGTCAGCTAAAATATGGCTTTGGTTAGGATTCTGGCTTTATGCCAAGTGAAATGAAGAGGTACTAGAGGATTTTGAGCAGTAGAGTGATATAATCCAGCTTATATTTTAAAAAGATCACTCCTTATAACACAGACTAGGGGTTGTGGGGAGGGAAAAGCAGATAGTAGTTAGGAGGTTAATCAGTGTAGTATTATACAATAATGGAGGCTACTGTGGTGGCAGGAAATCTGGCGAGTAGATTATGGATCTGTTTTGCAGGCAGGATAGACAGGATATGTTAAAGGACTAGAGGTGGAAAGAAAAGGAGCATGGACAATTTCAAAGCTTGTGGTTTAAGCTGATTTAAAATACACACACACACACACACAACTTTACAAATTTTGATTAACAGCATCTAACATATATTACCAAACAGCAAATTGCTCAGTCTAATGATATCACCTGTATATGACAGAGGCCTGGTATTAGTAATTTGCCGTGCTTTCATTGCTTGCTGTTGTTTTTCCAGAGCAGCTAACATGTCCCCCAAATCTAGCTGCACAGGTGTTTTATTCTTTTTTCCAGCTGCTTTTGATAAAGCTTCCTACAAGTAAATATTAAAAAATTAATTTTGTTAGAGTATGAAAGTGTGGCACTTTAAGATGACTATACTTATCACTCCTATCCCATCAAACCTTGCAAATAAACAATCACATTTGTTCATAAAAGTGAATAGATACCTGTAATTTTTTTTGCTCCATACTTATTTCTGAATATTCTTGAGCTGTGGCAAGGGCTGCTGCTAAAGCTTTCTTCTTCTGACTTTTTGCACGTTTAGGAACTGAGGTGGTAATGGGAATTGGAGTTTGAACTATATTGATTGGTGAGTTTTCAGGTAAATCATCCAACTATGATAGCCAGAAAAAAAAATTTGTTAGTGAACCCATAAAAGTCAATAATAAGGAAGAACGATCCAGAATGTGGGATGTTATGCAGTATAAGTAGGCTAGACTCTTCAAAGAATTCAATGTCATAAAGAACAGGATTTGACAGTAGGACCATTTTGGACTGGGAAATACTAAAGGGACGAAACCGCCTAATGCAATGGGGGACGGTTGCCTGGATCCTTGACTGCAATAAAACAAAATACCTCCAAAGTAAAATTTTGCAACAGCTGGGAAAATTTCATTACAGACTGTATGTTGTTTGATGATATCATTTAATTAATGGTATTTTAATAATAGAACTGTGGATTTCACAGAGAATTATCTCTGTTCAGGCTATGCTGGAATTAAAGATAGGTACTAAACACTGTCTCCTGCACACTCGGTGCTCCATGTGCTTTACACTTATCTTTAAGATTTCCTTCCAACATAGCCATTGTTCAAAGGATGTTATATTTTACTTATCTTTTTAAAAAGAGTTACTTACTACTTTAGAAGAAAGTTTTTGTTGAATATTCTCATCCTTAGCATTTCCATTCTCATTTGGTTCTTGAAACCCATCTTCATCCTGAAATAGTTCACATTTTAAGTAAAAAGAGTTCAAGGCAAACTCCTAAGAAAAACCTTTTTATAATGCTTAAAAGTACTGAAAAATGAGGAAGTTATTTCTTGTACTCTACTACTGAAATATTCAAAGTTGGTCTTACAGAGGAAATCTCAAAAAAAAAAGAAAGGAAATCTCATTTTTCACATGCTAAAACATAAACAATTTAATTATTCAAGGCTGGGGGCGTATCCACACATGTCCATCTTTTGGATTTCTGTACCTACTATTTCATTTTTATTAATAATTCTACCTTCAGATGGGTAACTGAAAAGAAATTCAAATTGGATTTTATCACATCCAGGTAATTTGAAAGCGTCAGCTTCATGTAAACTTCATTATATTCCTTGTTCTGCATTACTCCACACAATTGTCAGTAAGGTTAAAAAAATTTTCCACTAAAATTAATTTCTTAATATCCTTTATACTGAAAATTATATCTAATATATTTAAATGTAAGTATAGAACCAATTGTACAGCTGAGTACAGGTAATACAATTGACAGATCTGGATATGTTGAAACTATTGTTGACAGAATAATTGAGATATACTCTCAAGTCCTATGACTCAATTACTAAACTTATCTAACATATTATTGATTTCCATCCTCTGACCTCAAGCAAGTTTTCCAGTTTAATCTCCATCTATTAACTCATTTAATAGAATTTATGACCCAACCAAAATGAGTTACTCAAATGAGTTGCCAGAGACGTGTGGTGACAAACATCTTGATACAACCAAATTCTACTTGTTCTTTAAATTCATTCCAAATGCTAGCTACCCAGAAACCCAAAGTGACCTGTCTCTGCTTTCAACTCTAACCATATTCAACTAAGTATTAGGTGTATATATGCCTACATTCCCCTACTACACAGCAATTTTCCCAAGGATAGCAGGTCTATTCACCTTAATGTATCATTCAGAGCACCTTACTGCACACATATACTAAACCACCAATAAGAATCTGTTAGATGGGCCAGGAGTGGTGGCTCATGCCTGTAATCCCAGCACTTTGGGAGGCCGAGGTGGGCGGATCACCTGAGGTCGGGAGTTCAAGACAAGCCTGACCAACATGAAGAAACCCCATCTCTGCTAAAAATGCAAAATTAGCCAGGCATGGTGGCACATGCCTGTAGTCCCAGCTACTTGGGAGGCTGAGACAGGAGAATCACTTGAACCTGGGAGGTGGAGGTTGCGGTCAGCCGGGATTGTGCCATTGTACTCCAGGCTGGGCAATAAGAGTGAAACTCCATCTCAAAAANGACCATCCTGGTCAACATGGTGAAACCCCGTCTCTACTAAAACTACAAAAAATTAGCTGGGCATGGTGGCGCGTGCCTGTAATCCCAGCTACTCAGGAGGCTGAGGCAGGAGAATTGCCCGAACCCAGGAGATGGAGGTTGCGGTGAGCCGAGATCGCACCATTGCACTCAAGCCTGGGTAACAAGAGCAAAACTCCGTCTAAAAAAAAAAAAAGGAATCTGTTTTCTGAATAAACAATCAAAACAGTGCAATTAGAAAGTAAAACATTTTTCCTCCTTTTCTAAAACTCTCCTGGCTGGCAGCGCAAGTTAACTAGATTGAACTACTTAAATCTGAAAAGCCTTTCAAATGGATTGAATAACAATAAAAATAAAGTGAAAAGCTCCATACTAAATAAAGTCCACATGAAATCAAGTTCTACCTCTATACATTACTCAAAATGATCCACGCACAGGACAAACCTTTATAAAAATTAACATTAGTAAAATTAATGTTAGATCAAATATATATAACCAAGACAAAAATGAGTTAATACTTCTGAGTAATTTATAATTTAATACTAGAATCACATGTTAAGACATAAAAAAGTACTCAAGATGTTCATAATGTAACAAATTAACTTCTTAATGGGAACATTTCCTATAACAGCTTACAAATACAGTTTGAAAAAAATACCTCAAAATATAAAGACTCAGAATTTGGATCGCTTCTATGGGATTGACTAGAGTTTAAATGCTTATTATCTGGTCTCTTTTGCAAATTCTGTCTTCTTTCTGAGGAAGTACTGTGTCCTCGGCATCTGAATCCAACCTAAGTAAACCCCAGAGGGGAAAAGAAAATCTAATTATTTTAAAGTAAATGTTTCACTCAAGTATATAACATACTTGCAGAAAAGTACACACAAGTGTACAATTCAATAAATTTTCACCAAGTGCATCATTTATTTTAAAGATCAAGTTTCTGACAAATAAGGTATTTACAAGAAAAATAGGAAAATAAAACAATTATTGTGCATTACTTTTTTCTCCTCTAAATGAGTATTTATTAGCAGCTTTATTCACAAAAGCAAAAACAGAAAACAAACTGGATGCTCTCAGTGGATGAACAGTTAAACTAACTGTGGCAAATCCAGATCATAGTTCAGAAGTCTGTAGTCAATCACAAAAAGGAATAAACTATAGTATTGATAAACTCAACAACAAGAGAACCATGGAAGTGAAAAAGGCCAATCCCAAAAGGAATGTATGAAGGCATACAAAATTATTGAAACAACAAAATTAGAAAGGGAGAATAGATCAGTAGATTCTCGGGAATAAGGAGCAGTTGGTATGGCTATGAAAGGCAACACAAAGGTCCTTGTGGTGATGGATCTGTTCTGTTTCTTGACTGTACCAAGGCCAATATCTGGGTGTGATATTGCAATATAGTTTTGCAAGATTTTATCACTGGGGAAATTGCATATTACTTACTTATTTATTTATTTTAGAGATGGCATCTTGCTCTGTTGCCCACGCTGGAGTGCAGTGGCTCGATCACAGCTCACTACAGCCTTAACACCTGGGCTCGAATGATTATCTTGCCTCAGCTTCCCAAGTAGCTGGGACTATAAGCATATGCCACCACACCCAGCTAATTGTTTTATTTGTATTTTTGTAGAGGCAGGGGTCTTGCTATATTGGTCTCAAACTGCTGACTTCAAGCAGTCTTCCCACCTTGGCCTCTCACAGCACTGAGATTAAGGTATGAGTCACGTGCCTGGCCTTATACATTACTTTTTGAGTTAGGATCTCACTCTGTCACCCAGGCTGGAGTGCGGCAGTGTGATCAAGGCTCATTGCAGCCTCAACATCCCAGGCACAAGTAATTCTTTCACCTCAGCCTCCCAAATAGCTAGAACCACAGGCATGCACCGCCACACCCAGCTAATTTTTTTATTATCTGTAGAGGCAGGGTCTGCCTATATTGTTCAGGCTGGTCTAGAACACCTGGTTTCAAGGGATCCTCCTGCCTTGCCTCCCAAAGTGCTGGAATTACAGGCATGAGTCACCATGCCCAGCTACTTTTTAACTGTTCTAAGTCTTCTGATACTTGTTTATTTTTTTAACATAGATTAAAAAATTAGGAAAAACTAATACAAATATTGTTTCCAAGATTTAAAAGAATAAACTTTTCATTCAATCACATAAATTAGTATTGTTGTATGTTAGGGACTAAATGTTTGTGTCTCCCAGAATTCATATACTAAAATCCTAACACTCCCTCCGCCCATGAGATGGTATTTTAAAGTGTAGCCTTTGGGAGGTGATTAGGTTATGAGGGCAAAGCCATCATAAATGGGATTATGTGGTGGAAGCAGTAAAGGAGCTCTCTGGGGTTCCTTTATGAGAGCTCCTTCACCCCTTCTATCACATAAGACAAAGCTAGAAGACAGCCACATATTAACCCAGATGCGGGCCCTCATCAGACACTGAATTTGCCAGGGCCTTGGACTTCCCACCCTCCGGAACTGTGAGAAATAAACTTCTGTTGTTTATGAATCACCAAGTCTATGGCATTATTTTACAGCAGCCCAAACAGACCTAACAATCCTATTAACAAACTGGCAAAATGTTCAATCGTCATACGGGTAAAAAAAAAAACAAAAAACATTAAGCATTCTAAGACTCTTAAGACATTTCAAGTTACCTCTCGTAAGTACCAAATGCAGCTAACAGTAAATGCCTCTCTTAACCAGAACACTTAAAAGATATGAAAATTATAATCTTAAGTAACAGCTACTCCAAAATTCTAATAATAAACAGCAATGGAAGCAGACCTGGAGAGAAGGTGCTAATACACAGGTCTTGGATTCTGAAACCAAACATACGCACAGAAAGACCTGGAACCACCTGAATTCCCACACTTGCTATTATAAACCAGAGTTAGTATACATGTATTAATGGTGTTACAAACACTAAAACAATTTACCTTAAAAACAAATGCAACTTGATTCTTACACTTGGAGACATAAAGCACCAGGACTGATTTAAAACCCCCAAACTAATGGTCCCAACAAAGTTCATGTGAATCAAATATTTAAGTATTCCAGTAACCTGATGAATGAATCAATAACCTCATGACATCTAAATACTTTTTTCAGCTCTTCTAAGAAAGAGTTTTGTTGATAGAGGGCATACTGAACAAAACAAATCAGAAGCTATAGCTTTGAATATATATTAACATTTTTAAATGACTAGCACAAAATTAATTTAAAAATGTTAAAGTTTTCATACCCCATTTACAAGAATAAACAGGAAAAACATTAGGAATCACCACTAAGAATATCTACAAACTTATTTAAGGAAAACTTTACAACCCTTCCATTTATTTATTTATTTACTGACTGTTTAACTGAGACAGGGTCTCACTCTGTTGCCCATGCTGGAGTGCAGTGGTGCCATCACAGCTCACTGTAACCTCGAACTCCTGGGCTCAAGTGCTCCTCCCACCTCAGCCTTTCAAGTAGCTAGGACTATGGGTGCATGCCGCCACATCTGGCCCAGGAGGTGGAGCTCACATTGAGCGGAGATTGCACCACTGCATTCCAGCCTGGGTGACAGAGAAAGACTGTCTCAAAACAAAAAGATTCAAAAATAGGAAGACATGCTGTTTTTGCATAGAAAGATGACACATCATAAAGGTAGTTAATCGATTGTCTCTAACTTTACAGATTAATTTAATTACCAATTGAACAGAATAGAAAGTCCAGAAATGGATTCCAATTTATGTGGGAATTGAATAGGTGATAAAGGTAATTATTTCAAGTCAGTGAAGAGGAGAGAAACTTTTCAACAAACGGTGTTGGAAGATTTTAAAAAGTCACTTCGAAAACACAAAGTAGGACCCATTTCTCACACCATACCAAGAAAAACTCCAAATGGAATAAAGATTTAAATGTAAAAAAACAAGGCCATGAACACACTAGAGGAAAAAACAAGCAAATGCCTTTACAGCCTTGGAGTAGGGGCAAAACTTTTCCAATCATGATTTAAAACCCTTTAGAAGCCATCAAAAAAATAAATAAATAAATAAATAAAAAGATCAATAAAGTCAATTTATAAACTTCTTAACGTTATTTTACAAACAAACTATGCATGATAATAGTCATGATAATAATGAGCAAAGTAAAAAATAAAAAGGAAAACCTAGCAAAATATTTACTACTTGTATTACATATTAAAGACTCCAAGAAACTTCAGGAATTTGATTAAAACTTCATCAAACTGATTTTAAAATGTACCCCAAAACAGAAAGAAATAGATCAAGATTCAAAAAATGAGCAAAGGATATAACCAGGTAAGCTCACAGGAAATGAAATAAATACAAATGGTCCTTAAATACATGAAAAAATGATCATCTACATTAAGACATAATTCTTACCTAATTGGCACACGCCCAAAATCCTGAACACACACTATCTCTGAAGCCGTATGAAACTAGGCACTTTCCACATTTTTGTTGAGGATGCACACTGATACAATCTGGTGATATTTACCAAAACAACAGATGAATTTTCCTTCTGATTCAGCAGTCCCTCATCTAGAAACTGATTCTATACACACACATTTCTAAATGACACGCAGTATGTCTACAATAGCAACAGTTTACAGTTTACAAACAACCCAAGTGTCCATTGATAAGACTACCGAAATCAACAAGGGTATATCCACACAATATTAAGAGTTGTCTAAAAGGAAAAAGTGAGGAAGCCCTTTATGTAATAATAAGGAAATTATGAAAATGTCTCCAAGATACACTATTACACTGTTAAGTGAACAAAGCAGGGCAGAGAACAGAGTAGATATGCTCTTTTATGTGAAGAAAAACAAAAATAAGATATGTACTTATATTTACTTATAATGAAGTGAAAAAACTCTGGAAGACTACAAGAAATTACTCAAAGTGGGAGAAGTATAGGAGGAGTGGAGATGGCAAGGAGAAGCAGGAGTGAAATGAGACTTTTTCATTGTATATGATCTTTTTATTTCTTTTACTTTACAACCTATTCCATAAAAGAAGCCATTTTAAAAGATTTCAAGTTTTTAAGATTCTTTCCATCATTTAGAATTAGACTTAGACCAGACTAAAGAAATGATCTATGTTACCCAATGTTAAAACACTGCTAACGATGTTTAAAACTCCTGTAATTAAACAGCATGGTACAGGTACAAAAATCTCATAAACTGAAAAAAACAAATAGCTCAAAAACAGCACATAAGAAATCAGCAGGCCGGGCATGGTGGTTCACACCTGTAATCCCAGCACTTTGAGTGGCCAAGGTGGGTGGATCACAAGGTCAAGGGCTGGAGACCAGCCTGGCCAATGGAGTGAAACCCCATTTCTACTAAAAATATAAAAATTAGCCAGGCATGGTGGCGGGCCCCTGTAATCCCAGCTACTCGGGAGACTGAGGTAGAAGAATGGTTTGAACCCAGGAGGTGGAGGCTACAGTGAGCTGAGATTGCGCCATTGCACTCCAGCCTGAGCAATAAGAGCAAGACTATGTCTCAAAAGAAAAACAAAAAAAGGAATTGGCAAATCACTAAAATGGAAGCACAAACCAGGGAAAGAACGTTAGGACAACTGGTTAACTACTTTGAAAATCCACTTCATTTTGTTTTACCATGGATCAAAATAAATCTCAGATAAAAATGTCCTGAAATACTATACTATAAAAGGTGGCAGAACATGCAGGTCAATATTTATTTGATTTCTAAAAGATGTTTAGAGCCTAAAAACAATCAGAAATTGCAAACAGGGAAAACATTTTGACTTAAAAAGATTCTGCATCTCAAAAATCAAACAAACACACTTAAGTAAAGTACAAGGATAACAAAGCAACAGAAGAAGAAAGCAAATACATGGTCAAATATCTGGCTCCAGTTCTTTGGAGCCATATATATTTGCAAAGTTTTCTTTTTGGTTCTTTTAACATTCCTCATCAGTTTTAAGAAGGAGATAAAATGTTTTTCATCTCAATATTATTTCCTCTCTAGTGAGCTACTGATACCGAAAACAATAGTATTGTAACTGTAAACATGGGTAGGGCAAGCAATTACAGTCTCAGCCGAAAATTTCAGCCCATAGGTATATATTATGTAGATTTTATTTATCTAATCTATACAAATGATTCCTCTTTTAGCTCTTTTGTTTTTAATCAAATAAACCTAGACTGCCTCACTAGGTTGTCACAAATGATTTATTTTTGCAATAACCACAGGGAAGAAGGAATTATTTTGTTTTCTTGACAGCCTAATTAATGTTAAGGTACACCTAATGTACAGGTTGAGTTATTCCTTATCTGAAATGCTTGGGACCAGAAGTGTCTTGAATTTCAGATTTTTCCAGATTCTGGATTATCTACATATACATACTGAGGTATCTTGGGGATGGGATCCAAGACTAAACACGAAATTCACTTGTGTTTCATATACACCTATACACATAGCCTGAAGGTAATTTCATATAATATTTTAAATAATTGTGTGTATGAAACAAAGTTGTGTTAAGTACTTAGGTGTAGAATTTTCTACTTGTGCTTTCATGGCACTAAAAAAGTTTCATATTTTTCAATTAAAAAATGGGCAAATGACCTGAATAGTCATTTCTCAAAAGAAGATATATATGAAAAAATGCTCAACATCACTAATCATCAGGGAAATGCATATCAAAACCATAATGAGGTATTTTTTCATCTCAGAATGCCTATTCTCAAAAAGACAATATAAATGCTGGTATGCTGGTGAGGATGCAGAGAAAAAGGAACTCATATACACAATGATATTGGGAATGCAAATTAGCATAACCAGTATAGAAAATAATATAAAGTTTCCTCAAAAAACTAAAAAAAGAACTACCATATGATTCAGCAATTCCATTACTGGATCCAAAGGAAAGGCCATCAGTACGTCAAAGCGATAACTGCCTCTCTTGTTTACTGCAGCACTATTCACAACAGCCAATCATAATTTAACCTACGAGGCCATCAGGAGATGAACGGATGAAGAAAACGTGGTATATATACACAATGGAATACTATTCATCCATGAAAAAGAACAAAATCCTGTCATTCACAGCAACAAGGATGAGCCTAGAGGACAATACGTTAAGTGAAATAAGCAAGGCACAGAAAGATAAATAACACATGCTGTCACTCACATGTGGAAGCTAAAAAAGCTGATCTTACAGAAGCAGAGAGCAAAATAGTGGTTACCAGAGGCTGGGAAGGGTTGAGGTGTGGGGATAGGGAGAGGGTGGTCAACGAATATAAAATTACAGCTACACAGGAATTAATTCTAGTGTTCTATACCACCGGTAGGGTGACTACAGCTAACAATGATTTACTGTATATTTTCAAGTGGGGGACAAGATTCTGAATGTTCCCAAAAAAAAAAAAAGAAATCATCTATGAGATGATGGATATGTTAATTACCCTGATTTTATTATTACATGTTGTATACATATATCAATATATCACACTATACCTTATAAGTATATACAGTTGTTATGTGTCAACTTAAAAAAGTTTCAGATTTTAGAGCATTTTGGATTTGGGATTGGAGATGTTCTCAACCTGGATTTCATTCCAGGGAGGAAAGGAACAGGCAAACAGTTGGTATATTTAACCCATTAGTAACTTGCTCCTATTTAACTTTATTCACAGATGAACATATCCATATAGTCATATGATAGTTTTAATTCCTTAAGGAATTAAAAATTAAAATTAAAACTATCATATGACTATATGGATATGTTCATCTGTGAATAAAGTTAAATAGGAGCAAGTTATCTAAAAAATGAAAAGGAAAAATAATGACCATTAAACAACTCCCTGATTTTACAGTCAACCAAAGCACAAAAATGCAGTAACTGGTGGTTCATGACAGTGCACAGCCCGCTCCACTACACTGCAGTTACACTTTGTTCCTCTGGGCCTTCAGGAAACTGTCCTGCCTGACTACATTATGGTAAGCCATTACTATGGCCTCGCCATTAGCACAAAAGGGTATTTACAGTCAAGTAAAGGCACACGGACAAGGTTGCAATCCTTAAGATCAAAAAATCAGTATTTAAAGCACAAAATGCTTTCAAATTTTTATGTGGGAAAAAAAAACATGGCAAATGAAACAGGATTAAAGGGGATCCTTTTTTAACATTATAAAATATTTAAATATACAGAAATGTAGAAAAATGATACCCTATATACCCACTCAACACTTTGCCATTTTGTTTTATTAAGTAATTTTATTAGCTAAGCCATTTTAAAGTTACAAATATCATGATAGTTCACTTTCAGATCACTCAATATCATCTCCACGGCACCACTCTAAATTAAAGTCTGAAATGACTCATCTCATACCTAATCAATTTTTTCCAACCTAATTTGAATTACCTGTGAATTATTTCTTTGTTCAGTTTGCCTTCCACCTCTAGAAAATGTCTGATTTTTTTCCATCCAAGGTTTTTTCTGAGTTGCCTGGCAAGTTACATTGGACCAATTTACACCACCTATAAAAAATGAAATTTTAAATTATAATTTACTTATAAAAGAACACGACCTAAATTGCCCTGACTTCATATACTGAAATTCAGCACTAGAAATGTAATACTGAAAATTTTTCTATAAACTTTTTATTTTTTTTGAGACGAGGTTTCACTCTTTTTTTTTCTTTGAGACGGGGTTTCGCTCTTGTTACCCAAACTGGAGTGCAATGGCGCGATCTCGGCTCACTGCAACCTCCGCCTCCTGGGTTCAGGCAATTATCCTGCCTCAGCCTCCTGAGTAGCTGGGATTACAGGCACACGCCACCATGCCCAGCTGAATTTTTGTATTTTCAGTAGAGACGGGGTTTCACCATGTTGACCAGGATGGACTCGATCTCTTGACCTCGTGATCCACCCACCTCGGCCTCCCAAAGTGCAGGGATTACAGGCGTGAGCCACCGCGTCCGGCCTGAGACGGGGTTTCACTCTTATTGACTAGGCTGGAGTGCAATGCCATGATCTCGGCTCACTGCAACCTCTGCCTCCCAGGTTCAAGTAATTTTCCGGCCTCTGCCTCCCAAGTAGCAGGGATTACAGGCACCCGCCACCTCGTCTGGCTAATTTTTTGTATTTTTAGTAGAGACAGTGTTTCATCATGTTGGCCAGGCTGGTCTCGAACTCCTGACCTAAGGTGATCCACAGGCCTTGGCCTCTCAAAGTGGTAAGATTACAGGTGTGTGCCACCGTGCCTGGCCCTAAAAACTTTTAAGTAGTACTACAGTTCCTAGTAATACAAGTGTCCTCTTACAGAATATTCCAGCTGGCATTTTCTCGAGCTGATGAGCAAAACTGTACTTCCAAAATACCTGAATCTCTGCAAGATTTCCAAGTTTTTTTTTTTGTTTTTTTTTTTTTTTTTTTTTGCAGTATCAGCAACCCTCATACTTAGAAAACTGATATGGACAAAGTAGAAAGTACAGCAAAAACACAATGTAGAAAATAAGTACCTGCACACACAGATGATTCCACATGCTAAAAAAAGAAACAAAAAGACAATTATACTCTACTTAAAAACCAACATTATGTACTTTGCTAAATGTTTTGTAATTTAGCCTAGTGTGAAGCATGCATATTAGAATATTATAATACTTCATCAATGAATATTTATTAATAATAAAATACAAAATACATTTGTAACTATCCTATTACTATAGGAACTGTTAATGAAAACCAATACTTAAGCTTTAGCAGAGGATGCAAATATAATGCTGACATCAATGACCAATAAAAAAATCAAGACGATGTCACATACATTCATGGTCCCAGAATCAGGATTTCTCAAAGCCCCTGCTGCAGGCTGGTTGTTGCTGTGTTTGGGACTGCAGTAACCACTGTCACTGTCAATGTCGGCTTCACTAGCCCCCTGCTCACTAGAAGATTCAGCAGCAGGGTGGGATGCTCTTCTTCTCCTGCTCTTGGACTTCCAGAGCATTGTGGCAGTGGTCTCTGAGAGAGACTTGTTAGCGATATCTGATGGGAAATCTACGAAGGCAAGGAAAGTACGACAATTCTTTGTGATGAACAAATTGATAAATTCTTGTTAAAGTATCATTAAGGTTATAAGAAAACAGATACCAAACTTCATAAATGAAGTAACAGGTGACAACTTTTTGAAAAGGTCATTAAAAGGTAAGATGTTCCTGGTAAGTTTGTTTATAATATGTTTTCTGTTTTCCTTGAGTCAGAGTCTCAGTCTGTTTCCCAGGCTGGAGTATAGTGGCACAATCTCAGCTCACTGCAACCTTTGCCTTCCAGGCTCAAGAAATCCTTCTACCTCAGCCTCCTAAGTAGCTGGGACTACAGGCAGGCACCACCATCATGCCTGGCTTATTTTTTGTAGAGACAGGGTTTCATTCACAATGTTGCCCAGGCTGGTCTCAAACTTCTAGGCTCAAGTGATCCATCCGACTTGACCTCCCAAAATGCTGGGATTACAGGCATGAGCTATGGCGCCCAGACTATATGTTTTTAATATGAAAAGAGAATAAAATATATCACTAATTCTAAAACTACCATCAACCATTTAAGAAAGAGAACACCATGAATCTTTTGAAGGTCATTGTATGTTCCCCTCCGCCACTACATCCTTTTCTTACACCAGAGCTTACCATCTATTCTGAATCCTGTGTGTATCATTCCCTCACTTTGCTTTATAGATTTGTCATGGATTTCTATATTTCTAAAACCTAAATCATATAATTTTTCAGTTTTTATCTTTATTTTAAAACACCACATTGTCCATGTGACTTCTCACCTATGCCACTCTTCAACACTGGTTTTGAGATTCTGGTGCATGTCCCTATAACTCATTAATGCCACTGGAATCTAAAATGCCTTTACATGAATATGCCACAAGGTACTTATCCTTTGACACCTGGGTTGTTTTGGAGTTTTGCTACCAAGAACAATATTGCTGTTAAAATTGATATACAGCCAGGTGCGGTGGCTCAAGCCTGTAATCCAAGCACTTTGGGAGGCCAAGGCGGGTGGATCACGAGGTCAAGAGATCAAGACCATCCCGGTCAACATGGTGAAACCCCATCTCTACTAAAAATACAAAAAATTAGCTGGGCATGGTGG
>NW_016107324.1:7225641-7259415 GCF_001604975.1 Cebus imitator | reverse complement strand
TTTTTATAACCATTGTTTTCTAGCTACCCCACAATGTAATGCCAAATCATTTTCAAAGGTACTTAAAAGATAGTTATACTCCAACAGTAAAATATACCCCCATGATCCATACATTCATTAAATACTTTACATTATCTTCCAGACTGTACCTAATCCGTTGGGTATAAAAAGGTGGCTCGGCTTGGCATGGTGGCTCATGCCTATAGTCCCAGCACTCTGGGAGGCCATGGTGGGTGGATCATGAGGTCAGGAGTTAGAGAACAGCCTGGCCACCAGGATGAAATCCCATCTCTACTAAAAATACAAAAAAAATTAGCCGGGCATGGGGGCAGACGCCTATAATCCCAGCTGCAATGGAGGCTGAGGCAGGAGAACTGCTTAAGCTTGGAGGCAGAAGATGAAGGGAACCGAGATCATGCCATTGCACTTCAGCCTAGGTGACAGAGTGAGACTCTGTCCCCCCCACAAAAAAAGGTGGCTCATGTTCTTTGTGGGTTTTAATTTGTATGAGGCTGATTCTCTTTTTGATGCTTTTAGCCACAAGTGTTTTCCCTTCTGTGACATTTTTATTAATATTACTTTTGAATTATCTGACTTCCGCCATTTTTCTATTGAATTGTATTTATTTTTTATTTCACAAATTATAATTGCAGCGACATCCTAAAAAAAAAAAGAAAAAACCTTAGTCTTCTTTGAACAAGTTGTAAGTTTTCCTTTTTCCACATTTCTGCCCATTCATAATCTTTATACAACACTAATATCATTTTGAGTTGTGCTCTGCTTAATATGATGTCACGTTACGACAAGTCTTCATAATTATAAGATAGCTCCGCATTATCCACTGAGTGGTGTCCTGTGCTTAGAGTGGTGTCCAAGAGGGACTTGTTACCTGCCACTACTGGACACTATGAAAGCTTCAGTACTTTTGCTGCACTGCTGCTATATGTATCTCTAATCAAATAGCCCCCTCTCTTTCTAGGGGGAGGCTCCATCTGGATACATTCATAGAAATGAGATGACTGGGTCCAAAGAAAAATTCCTATAGTCCTATAAAACTGTTTTAGCCTGCTAGCACTGTGTTCCACGGACCCCAAGGATAGGGTGGGATCATTCTCTTATTGGTTCGTATTAATTCTTCATACATCTCATGCTAATCCTTTGTCAGTTACATGCACAGTAAAAGTCTTTTCCAAGCTTGTGGCTTGTTCTTTCACTTACTTTTTTTCTTTTTTTTTTTTTTTTTGAGACGGAGTTTCACTCGTTACCCAGGCTGGAGTGCAATGGTGCGATCTCGGCTCACCGCAACCTCCGCCTCCTGGGTTCAGGCAATTCTCCTGCCTCAGCCTCCTGAGTAGCTGGGATTACAGGCACGCACCACCATGCCCAGCTAATTTTTTGTATTTTTAGTAGAGACGGGATTTCACCATGTTGACCAGGATGGTCTTGATCTCTTGACCTCGTGATCCACCCACCTCGGCCTCCCAAAGTGCTGGGATTACAGGCTTGAGCCACCGCGCCCAGCCTCACTTACTTTTAATAAATAGAAATTCTTAATTTTAGAAATAGTTCCCTCCTTGCAGTCATAAAGTTATCTGCCTGTATTTTCTTCTACTACTGGGTTCCCTAAGTCCTTAATCCATCTGAAATAGATTTGCATGGGGTATAAATTAGTAATGCTATCTCTGTCTTTTTCCATATATGTGTTTTATACATATGTATGGTTTGTTTCTGGGCTCTCTGTTCTGTTCAACTTTTGTATACTACATTGATAAAATAAACCTAAAGGAATTAAGATGACTTTATAAGTTTCCATATCTAGAGGAAAAGTTCTTTTCCATGGATGTCTTGGGTCTTCTGAGACCACTGTTCCCTTATTTTAGAATTAGTTTATCAAGTTTCCCAAAAATCACTTTGAACATGATATTTAGGTTTTTCTTAATGTCCCATAATAAAGACTTAACATTTTCTTTCTTTTTTTTTTTTTAATTCACTGCAACCTCCGCCACCCAGGTTCCAGTGATTCTCCTACCTCAGCCTCCCAATTAGCTGGACAGCAGGCCTGTGCCACCACACCAGGCTGATTTTTATGTTTTTTAGTAGAGATGGGATTTCACCATATTGACCAGGGTGGTCTCAAACTCCTGGCCTCAAGTGATCTGTCCATCTCAGCCTCCCAAAATGCTGGAGTTACAGGGATGAGCCACTGCGCCCAGCCTAGTCTTACCATTTTTTGCCTGTATGTCCCATACATCTTCTCTAAGATTTCCAGAAACACTCTTTTTTACTGTTATTGTTAATAACATCTTTTTGTAAAATTTTGTTTGTGGGTTGCGAATTGATATGCAATTAACTTTTGTATATTAGATCCAGCCATCTTATTATAAACTCTTATTAAATCATGACCTTGTGTTCAAATGTAAAAGTCTGTTACAAATGGAAAGACATTCCTAATAAACTATAATAATTTAATTCAATCTCTGCTTGATGCCAGTTTATTATCAGAAGAAAAGTCTTCCCGGGGTTAAAAGCACGTAGAAATGGGTCCCTGTGACTAGAGAAAACCACACCAGAAAACTTTGTAGTATATCACATTGTGATTCTTTTCCATAGTCACTCCAAGTATCTGTCAGAGTCTGTTAATCTCAAAGCTTCATGCCTTTATGCTTTAACCACACAATGACTGTACTATCAGCAAGACTTTTAAAACTGATTTTCAGATCCCTTCTCTGCTCCTAATGGATCTAAGCAACTGTAAAAAGATAAACAGATCTCCGAAAGAAAAGGTATAACATGAATTTAAAAAGTATAAGTCATCTCATTCATTTCAACTCGGACCTCATTTGAATGGAGGCTGTACAGAGATTTAAAAAAGCCAGTTGTGCCTTTGAATGGATCTGATCTTGGCCTTGAACCATTAACAAAGATTTTTTACTAATGTCAATGACTATGGGTGAGAGAAGATAAACATCTACTCTACAGATAATAAACTCAGATCAAGGATACAAAGTGAAATTTCACAATATAAACTATAAAAAATAGCTAGAACATTGTAAGAATACTAATGCTTGTCTACCACCAGTTGAAAGCTTTTTTATTAATGCCTATATAGTCCTCTAAACATTTCTGGAAAAATGTATTTGACTAGTTCAAAATTTGTACTTGTTTAACAGGATATACATGACATACGTAAGTTTCGTTCAGATCTACAATAAAATATGGCATAGAAAACTTGCTAAGTTCTTTCTAAAACAATGTATAGGATATTAGGATGTTTTATAAAGGGTTTTAATCTAGCTATAAGCATAAGTGCAATTTTAATTTCAACCTAAACGAGTTCCTCCAATTTCTATAGTATCTGCAAAATTCCATCTCTGGTTTCTGAACTGGTCCATTATTACAAAAGGAATAGGACACCTTAAACCCCACCTAAAATTGTACATAAGGCCAGCAAGCAAATTCAAAGAACATTAAGGACACAGATTGCTTTATCCTTCCCTAGAGAATATCACAAAGTGGCAGAAGAAATAAAAGGATGCAAGTCTACAATTCTGACAAGTGGTAGAGACCACAATTATAAAGTCAATGAATGAAAACAGGTAAAAATCAGTGATGCACATGTAAGAACCCTTGCCTTACCAGTTTGCTGTGAAGCATCTACCAGAAGTACAATTTTTGATCGACTATCAGGACCTGCTGCATTTGTTTCTTTCTGAGTAGCCACATTTTTCACCATGGGCCTTTTGCTTTTTATATGCTGTTGTAAAAGCTGTTGCTGATTAAAAAAAAAAAAATTCAATGTATGAAACATTATAAAATACACATCTATTACAAAACACATGTAAGTGTATTTTCAAAATGGCTCCCATGAGGAAATAGTATTAGGGTTTCATGAAATATCTGCAGCAAAGCATAACAGGCTAACCAATGTATTATACACACTTTCAAATAACAACACACTATGATTAATAAATGAATTCATTTTTAATTGCTATTTGTATTCTTTATCTTCTCAGTCAAAAAATAATAGCAGGGGTATACTAATATCATACAAGGGGTTGTAAATTTCTTTAAAAGGGTAGTATCTTATACGAAAGTGAAATTTTAGTTTCAGAAGAGCAATGACATGAAAAATGATTTCTACTTCAGAGTTCAGAAAGAAAATACAAAAAAGCTGATCCCGGCAGACCACAGTGGTTCACACCTATAATCCCAAACTCCTGGGCTCCTGGGCTGGAAGATCACCTGAGGTCAGGAGTTTGGGACCAGCATGGGCAACATAGAGAGATCCCCATCTCCACCAAAAAAAAAAAAAAAATTAGCCTGGTGTGGTGGCTCATGCCTATAATCCCGGCTATGCGGGAGGCTGAAGTGAGAGGATCACTTGAGCCTGGAAAGTGTCAGAAAAAAAAAAAAAAAGACAAATACAGCGGGAGTCCTAGCTACCCAAGAAGATGAGACAGGAGGATCACTTGAGCCTAGAAATTTGAGATTACTGTGAGCTATGAATGCGCCACTGTACTCCAGCCCAGTTGACAGAGCGACAGTCTGCCAATCGATCAATATTAAAAAACTGATCTCTTCCTTTACTTTTAAAAATGTAACTATTCATCATTTAATAGCAACCTACACAACAGAAATCAGAATTTAACTTCTTGAACTTCCTAAACTGAAGTGCTGAAAATGTATTCTGAGAAATCATGTTCCTTCAACCTCTGGACATTATATACTATCATCTTATTTCTAACACGTTTTTTCATTCTGAGTTCCCAAAAGGATATTCCTTGACCAAGAACCGTTCCATGAACAAAAACTAAAAGCTTTTCAAAGCAACCTCTGCTGCTTGTATCTCAATTTTTACAAATTATATGAGGAGGTAACAAAGACTTCACTGAAGAAGGTGGGCTAATGGAATCTAGGGAAAGCATCAACGCCTGGATGATATACTCGTAAGGTATGTCTAAGAAGTCCCTCTTCTATCAGCTCAAAAGTGCTAACTAGAAACATGTTTTTTCTGCTCATTAGCTTTGACAATAAGGCTTCAACTGTAAAATGGCCTTTTAAGTTAAAAAGTTAACTAAAATTAAACCTTAATTCTCTTGTGATTCAAAGCCTTCATTTCTTTTTCTTTCTTTTTTTCTTTTTTACTTAGTCAAAAGGCTGGTACTGAATAAAAGTGGTTCCACATATTTACCTTTCATTTTCTTCAGTCTAGGAGACTCTTGTTTATATAAAAGCAAAGCACCTCTTAAA
Organism: Cebus imitator; assembly: GCF_001604975.1. Lineage (NCBI taxonomy): Eukaryota > Metazoa > Chordata > Mammalia > Primates > Cebidae > Cebus > Cebus imitator. The sequence goes on along the minus strand of NW_016107324.1, from coordinate 7,254,165 downwards.
TAACAAAGTGCTATTCCTACTAAAAATTCACAGATTCGAAACAATAAAGTTGAAGGGATCTCATGAATCACCAATGTTCTTTTCCATAATGTCTACTGCTAACTTTTAAAAGACTGAAAATATATCTTTTGGGTGGTTTTTTTTTTGTTTTTTTTTTTGCAACAGGGTGTCACTCTGTCACCCAGGCTAGAGTGTAGTGGTGCTATCTCAGCTCACTGCAGTCTTGATCTCCTGGGCTCGTGGTTTTCCCACCTCAGCCTCCCAAGTAGCTGGAGCTACAGGCATGCACTAACATACCTAGCTAATTTTTGTATTTTTTGTAGAGATGAGGTTTTGTCACGTTGCCCAGACTGGTCTCAGACTCCTGGGCTAAAGTGACCCACTTGCCTCAGCCTCCCAAAGCACTGGGATTATAGGTGTGAGCCACTGCACCTGGCCAACTGAAATATCTTTAAGTGCATTAGCCATTCAACACAGCTAGCACAAAATCCACAATAACCACTTATAAATGCTGGTGTCACCAGGCAATTTTTATCACTAAATAAAATAATTTGTAAATATGTGTGCCTTATGTGAAACTCTCTTAAGGAACATGAAAATGACTACAAATCATATCACAATCAAGAACGAGGAATAAACAAAACAAAGAAAGTTATCTTAATAATTACACAACCTTTATCATTTTATAACAGTGAACAATATAGTTTATAGTAAATTCAGCATTAACGGTCAATCAATTCAAGTAGCAAATTACTTATACCAATATAAGTAATATCAAATTTAAAAGCCAACCGAAACTAGACACTTACTTTTGGTACCACTGTTCCTCTGTTACTGTTTCTGCTTCGATGGCTGGACAACGGGAAGACCTGTCCAAGCTGACTTGGACGCTCAGTGCATTCTGTGGTAATAGCATTTACAGTATTTGCAGCCTGAAAGGTGTTTGAGTAAGGTGTAGGAAAAGGATGATAGAAACCCATAACCTGAGCACATGGTGCTGGCATCAGCTGATAATATGTATACTCTGTAGAAACCGGTGGCTGAGCAGATATAATGGGGTAGGCAAAGTATGGTCCAGTAGGGTTTGGATTCGGTTGTTGCCATCGTATATCATTGTTATATAAAGGAAACTGTCTGCAAAACCAAATCAAAAAAGAACAAATCTATTGACAAGTCTAAAAATACTACTAAAGCAAAATCTCTTAACTCATTAAAAGACAAAACAGTGCAGAACAGTGGCTTCATGATAATTTTGGGGAAGGAGACAAAACTAACATCACCTTATACATTTCTTTGCTGTAATCAGAGATCATTATGCTCATGTAGTAACAATTTAAACAACAGTATAAACAAACCCAACCTGATGGTTTTACAGTATTCCACATACCACTAGTATTTGTAACTTCACCTTCAACCTTCCTCAAGGTACTTCTGCCTAAAAGTCAAACACCTAGCTACTGGGATCTACCAACAATGGCAGTCCGAAGTTCCCATTCAAGGACAATTGTCACAGCCTTCTGTAAAGAACAGTTAAGGTGACCATTGTGTAAGGTGATCTATACATAGGGTGATTTAATTCCTTCACCTCTCATTCTTCAGCTCAATCCCAGAGCCTCCTACTCTTCCTCTCATACTCCCCTAATCACTTGGCCAAGTCCAGCTCTTTTCCTGGCTCCCCTCCTGGCAATAGAAGCAGGCTCTAAGTCCAAGTGAAAGAAGAGAAGAGGCAAGTCTGCCCACTAACATTGCCAGCCTTGGAGCTTCTTCTAATGCAATTCAAATAAAACACTAGCAAAATTCTTCCTGTCCCAGCACCCCCTTACCAAAGGTTCCTGCTGATCAATATGGGGTCCTAGGGAGTACGGAGTTGAAGCACAGAGCTTTTCCTCATTACTCTCACGACAAAGCAAAATAGTTCACTGTCATATTCCTAAAAATATTTTTTAAATAATCTGTTGACTTGTTTATTCATTACAATTCATAACAATTCACAAAAGTTATTTGGTAAATAAAGAAAACCAATTAAGTTTATCATACTGTATACCTGGCCATTTTTTCAAATAGAAAAATATTACTATTAAATTTAGTTTAATGAATCAGCTTGCACATTATCCAATATAGACAAGGATATTTAATATAATGCTAACTTCAATTGAAAATGATTCCTTAGTTTCTACTATTTGTCCAACCCTCAAGACTATTAAGAGTCTCAGAATATTAACTTGAATAATTAGTATTTGAGAAAGTAGCTGAATGACCTTATATACCATACATCCACAATTTCTCAAAGAATGTGCACTGGTACACTAGTATGCAACAATGGTTTACAGATGTGTGGAAATATTGATTGCCTCAGCCCTCAGGGATGACAGAGCCTACAGCCAGTCACCAGCTGCCTCATCCATTTATAGTCGTAGACAAACAAAATTTTCTGTATGACATAACTTGAAAAAGGCTGAAAGTACTTTTATACAGCAATAAAATAAACATAAATTTAAACTAACATTTGAGTCTAGAAATATAAATATATGCTAACCATGACAGCTTCAAAGTTAAGGACTATTGCTTGGTATTTTCTTCTTACACCAGAGACTGTCTTGGCAACTATGAGATTAGATGTTTAATCTCATAAAAAGGTTTTTGTTCACTTCTGAATATTTTATTTCTTCTTCGAGCTGACTTACTTTAAATAAATTTCAATGACTTACTGAAGGAGACATAGCCTAAGAATTCGGTTCTCTCTTAGAAAAAATGAGAAACGAATCCATGTTAACAATTTCCGAATTTCTGTACCATTTTATTTACTCCTCTTAATAAGAGAAATGGTTAATGTCTAAAAGTTGCAAAAGGAAAATATTAAGTGTACTTTGTCAACTTTTATAGCCACCCCCACAAAAAATAAAAATAAACAAATTACCTATTGGACTGGTTTTCCTGCACAAATGGGTAACAAGTAATCAGGTAGCTGGGAATTGGAGTTGGTTCTACACCAGAAACACTTCCATTATCATTTGGGAGAGCCATAGGGATCATAAATGTATCAGGACTCTTCTTCTGGGGAATAAATGGCTCTACCTCAGCCGACAGCTTGACATTCTTCAAAGAGAAGGTAGAATACATTAATAACAAACAAGCAAGGAACTTAATACAAATTCAGAACTCAACAACAGAAGAGTCAGTTTTTATAAACAGTAATTAGCTCTCTTCTCAGCATTCCTAAAACATCCAAAAGGAAGAGCAATGTCACTTTTAAAATAACTGAAGAATGATCAAGTTACTTAGACAAAGCCATCAAATAAGGAAAATAAATAAACTGTTACATTTCAATGTAATTAAAACTGTTAAAAACAATCAAGAGAACACAGATGCATACCTCAGTGACTAAAAATAAAGTTGGCAGTAAGAAATGTAGCTCTTCAGACAAAACAATGTGTTTTTAACTCATTTTGTTAGGGGGAAAAATCAAACAAAATTCTGAAGGGTAATTATTACTCTATATTTGTTTCCATAGTCTTAAAAATTGTCTATGTTCACTTCTGGAAATTAGTATCATTAAATTAAAAGAAAAGAAAACGTCTAAGATGAAAAAATACTTAAGAAGAAAAAAATTTCACAATTAAACTGGGGAAAATATGAGTACTTCAGTTTCCCAGTACACATCTGAGTAAACTAAAGTAATCCAAGGTATGTAATCCATTTTAGCTTACTTAAAGTTTAACATAACAGGCAAAAACATCTTCAAACTCTAATGATACAAGCTAGTACTGTTCATTCTGTGATATTCATTAGAACCCAGGCTTAACTTATATAAGACACAATATATCAAACCAATAAATGTTAGAGCAATAATGCAAAGATAATGGAAGCTTGCTTTATAAAGTTCACATATATGCGTAAGAAAAGAAACTGGGTGGGGCAGGGGCAAAAAAAAGATAAAAAGAAACTGAAATCACATTTTAACTGTACTAAAAATGTAATTTTTAGGATTTCTTTTTTTTTTTTTTTTTTGAGACAGGGTCTCACTCTGTCACAGGGTGGAGTTGGGGTGGGGTGCAGTGGTGTGATCATGGCTCATTGCAGCCTCAATCTCTTGGACTCAAGTGATTCTCCCGTCTGTCTCTGAAGTCATGGGGATTACAGGCACACATCATCATGCCCAGCAAACTTTTTAATGTAGAGATGGGGTTTTGCCATGTTTCCCAGGCTGGTCTTGAACTTCTGGGCTAAACTGATCCTTCCACCTTGGCCTCCCAAAGTGCTGGGATTACAGGCATGAGCCTGGCCAGGGTTTCTTTTAAAATTCAGAAAGTCCTTTTCGGCATATGATAAACTCACTGAGCAGTTTTATAAATCTGAGCTAGTAGACATTCAGGTTTTTTTTTTTTTTCAGGAAGGTACATGGGTACATCAAATTATCAGTCTTAACCATACTAATTATAAATAAATAATTTTAAAATAATACTTTTCCTGACCTCTCCCCACCAAAAAATGTCAACTCATAAATGACTTTGGTAGCAACAAATTCAAATTCTTGCTCAGGTCAAAAGTTGCAAACAATTTTTACACCCCACTTCATTTGTACTTTATAAAAAAAAAGTTTTATAAACTTAGGCAACCTACTATTTACAGGGTATTATGTATAATTTAAAACTAATGTCTGTATATATACACAGTATGTGCTTTTAAATATTAAAGTTTGTATTGGTTTCTGTTCTAAGAGCAATTCTAGATATCAGAGTTCAACAATAAAACTCAGAAACACTAAAATGATCCTTTGTTTTTAGAAAAAAAAAAAAAAGAGAGAGAGAGAGAGAAGCTGCAATAGTCAACAGCTGCACAAACAGAAGATGTCACTAGTAGGAACAGACTGGCAAACTTTCTCCTATAGCTACAACTCTGTAAGGTTTCAAAAGCTGTTTATTGTGACTTTGGGGCCTTCAGTAATATACATCAAAATGTAGCATCTGTTGTTCTCAGCAATGAAAAGCAGTGATCCAAACCATTCTTTTAAGATCCCAAACTATTCTAAAAAGTCCACATAATAAAGCCCACATAGATAACATGTTAAATAAATAATAAATTCTGGCAATATTTTAATTATATTAGTATAGAAATCAAAGAACTATGTCTTGAATAGTGAATAACAAAATGTATGAAAAACTAGACTAGTTATATTATAGAATGTTATTTCTCAGTTTGAATTTCTCTGTTTAGTCTCTCTACTTTTACCAAGATCTATTTTTTTAGGAATTAAAAACTTCATAGCAGGGAGTTGTCTTCATAAAGGAAATAAATATGGAATAAATGTATGTACACTACACTTAACAAAGTCTAATCATTCTTGTATTATTTCACAAAAAAGCACAACTATCTATATAGTAAAATTATCTTCGTCTTTCAGAATTTTCCAAATTAACGAAAAAAATCAGTCTCAGAATCATCTTTGTAAAAATATTTAACCAGTTTCATGCTCATTTTTTGTGTATATTAAGGCAAATGTCTTTAAATAAAATGCTTTTGACAAAAATAATCTATAAAACTCAAGAATCCGTCAGAGTATGAAACAAAAATATTATTTAAAAGATATTATTAGATAAATGCATTCAGATCATTGAGAGCCTATATAATTCAACAAACATGCATTGAGTATACATTATGGAAAGAGCACTGTGCTACACTGGGTTAGGGAAAATGGGCAAACATTACTACAAAGGAATGCATCGGCAGAAAATGTACACTAAATTCCTCAGAGATGGAACTTCCAGATGAATGCAAATAATTTTCCCAGATCAAGCAATAGAAAACTGACACCCACTTAAAATCAAAACTGAAGCTGGAACATAACGAGACACTCTCCCACTGTGAAACTCCAGAGTATGTACCACCCACCCAAAAAACATGACCATGGAAACCCTCCATATTCTTTCTATGTTAAGGTAAAAATAGGATATCTCAAACTTTATTTTATATCTCATGGCAAAAGATAACATAAATGTCCTCTGAAGGGACAAAATGATTAATGCTCAAGAGATAACTACTAGCTGTGATGTTTTCTGATTAAAATGCCAAAACAAACCACAGTACTTGTATGTGTAAGTTTTGCAGACTCCAGACAATAATGAGGAAGAAAAATCAAAATATTTAACTTATATTCTGCCCATACTGGGCAGAATGCTTTGCTACCCATACTTCCCTTTTTTTTCCAAATCTTAATGTTTGTTAAATCTGATGGTTACTTTAAAAAAACAGCTTTCTAGATTTAATATTAGTTTCTGAATTATCTATTACTTTGTTTTTAAATTATATTCTCTCTCTTGATTTGATGGAGTTTCTCCTCTAACTTCCTGCTTTGGATGCTTAATTTTTATTTTCCTGGTAAACTGTTTAATCATGAAGGCATTTATGACTATGCATTTGCCTCAGAGCATGGCTTCAGCCACATCCCAAAGGTTTTAGTTTTTTTGTTTTTCTTTTAGAGACAGGGTCCCACTATGTTGTCCAAGCTCGAGTACAGTGGCTATTCACAGGTGTGATCTCACTACTGATCAGCACCAGAGTTTCTACATGCTCCATTTCTGACCTGGGCCAGTTCACCCTTCCTTAGGCAACCTGGAGTTTTCCCACTCCAGAGAGGTCATCACATTGATGCTGCACTTAGTGCAGACACCTGATCCATATAGCACACTACAGTCCAGAACACCTGGCTAGGGTCCAGCGATGCCCCTGCCTTAGCCTCCTTAGCAGCTGGGACTACAGGTATATACAACCATGCTGGGCCCCATTGGTTTTTCGTATGTGGTATTTTACTATTAATACATTTTCAATAACCTATCATTCTATTTTTCTAAGAGTTCAATAACCTATCATTCTATTTTTCTAACTCTTATTTCTAAGAGTTTGTGCTCGAAAATGACCTAAGAGCTTGAAAACATCTTTTTGGCCAGGTGTGGTGGTTCACGCCTGTAATCCCACCACTTTGGGAGGCTGCTGTGGGTGGATCACCTGCGGTCAGAAGTTCAAGAACAGCCTGGCCAACATGGTGAAACCCCGTCTCTACTAAAAATACAAAAATTAGCTGGGTATGGTGGTGCACACCTGTAATCCCAGCTACTCGGAAGGATGAGGCAGGAGAATCGCTTGAACCAGGGAGGCAGAGGTTGCAGTAAGCCAAGATAGTGCCATTGCATTCCAGCCTGGGTGACAGAATGAGACTCCATCTCAAAAAAAAAAACAAAAAACAAAAAACAAAAAAACTTTTAAAATTTCCAAATGATATTTTCCTTAAATTTGAATATGTATATATTAATGCTTTATTTTTATTATAAACATATTATTTTTTAAGTCTGGCAAGACAAGTCATTTACTTATATCCTTACGTAAGGGCCAACTATAAGTATTACTGAATAACAAACATTTTAAGATAACTTATTCAGAATACATTTCATTTGGGGTACTGACATTATTAAAAGTTTATAAATTATTTAAAGGAAACAATGAAAAGCCAGACAATCTGTATCCTTACTGGTAAAAAGCATGTTGCATGAACTAGTATGTATTCATTAGTTTTTCCAAAAATTAAAGACATCAATAACCAGTAATTTTGTATAGTCTTTTAAAAGAACTATTTAATGCTAATGTACTAAAAATTAAGCCAACATTTATTTGTGATAACAGAGACTGTAAACCTCACGTGTTCTGTCACTTCTAAGCCCATTGTTTATTTTTTAAGATCTCAATGAATTTTGTAAAAATACAAGCAGTAAGTCTTTATAAACAAAATGAACTCCATGATTTATTCTTCGCATCTCTTTATGCAAGCTTTTTTTGTTTTTAGGGGAAAAAATGCCTTATATACCAAGCAACGCATCTTCTTAGAACATCTAAGTCTGGCAGTTAAAATTAAGCTAGCTTTTTAGATATACAGAGAATACCCTACACAGAAGAGAGTGCTGACAGAGGATACTCCTGAGATTTTCTTCTAGTTGTAACATTCTTTCAAATGATCATTACTGCAATTAAGATTATCCATCTAGCATTGTATTCCTAGCAACTTTTTATCATCTTGATCAGCACACATCCAATTTACCTTTTCTATAAAAAGATTTTATGTATCAAAAAAAGGTAATTCACAAGAACATGAATGCCTTCAGGCAAAAAAAAAACTTTTTTTTTTTAAAGTTACACTTGTAAAGTACACAAGCATTTAATTAGGTTAAGATAAAATGCAGAAAGTCTATTAAGTACTATTTTTTAAAAATCAAACTTCTATAAATTGCGAACTACTACGATACTATAATAAGTAAGTTTCAATGCTGTAGGGATTCAGAGAAATTGAGTATGTCAACACTGGTCTAAAGGGACAAAAAAGTTATTTGAGGAAAAATGGAAATTGGCATGTATTACATATACTTTTCAATGACTTTTACCTACCTAAATTCACTTCAATAGCAGAAATACAAAAGTATAGTCCAAATATCCTGGAAAAGCCATTACATGACTTTATGGTATAAAGAATCAAAAATTCCACAAAATTGAGAAATCTCAGTCCCTAATCTACCATTAAGTTAATGGTTCTTAGCCATCCTTTGAGAATATGATGAAAATAATGGAGTCTTGCCCTAGAAAAAGGCATATAATGAAGCACACTCCTTCCAGGTCATTCATGGACCCTTGAATTAACTGCCTATCACATAAACTAGGCGAAGACATCACTTTTCTAGAACTATTTTCTGAGTGTATAGGGAAGTGGAGGATTTTCAAATTATTCTTTCATTTAGGGTTAGGTTGGGGAAGAGGTAAGAGGTACTGAAAGGAAAAAAAAAGTCAACAGAAAACCTTCTTCCATGTTTTTTCCCTAGTTCTTAAATTTCTACAAGGTTTTAATAGGTCGTGGACTTTGGAAAAATGTGGGGTGAAAGAGGAAAAGGCTCTCTAGTTTAAATAATTTGCTCACAGCACTTGCTGCTAAGATAATCACAAACAGCTATGCTAAAAATTACCATCTAACTAGTTAATTATATTTCCTCTAGGATGAAAGGAACTAAGTATACATAAGGTAGCATTACTGGTTTTAGTTCTGGCACCCTGGTGAAGGAACAAAAATTTAACCCTTTCATTAATAACACACATACAAGGAAATGATTCAAGGAAAATTCATATTCATTTGTCAGGCTTTGAAATCTCACGTATTTTTGATAGATGTCTTCAAAAACGTTTTTAAACTAGATATAGGCTGTATACAGAATACTCTAGGTCACATAAACGCCTACGTGTATTTGCCAAGAGGCTCCACATCAATTTCGCTTTGGTAATTCCATGTATTGCTTTATGAAACTCATTTGTGTCTTCAGAGTTACATTCACATAAAGCTTTTCTTTAAAAAAAAAAAAAAAAGTGTGTAAAAACAAGTATACACAACTAGGAAGCTGTGCTTTGCCTGCTAAGAGTCCGATTTCAAAATACAAACCGGCTTCAACTACATATAGGCATATATATACAGGAATTTGGGAAATCTTATCTCATTAATTCAGGTGCTAGTTATCCATGCGTAAATTTTATAGACAAAAATTACTAGCCCCTCTTCTTTCGTCATCTAATCATCAATGAGGGAAGAGAGAGTCAATAAACTTGGACTTCAAATTAAGTCCTTTCGCAGAGATCTTAAGAGTGGAAAATACTGGGGGGAAAACTATTGTTTTCGACTATTTTTAACAATGTCGTTATCCCTGCCTCCCAGCACCTACTAGCATGGATAATCAGAAATTTGATGCAATTAAAAGCAAAACAGAACACTAAAGGGACTACTTTGCGAATATGAAAACGGTTTCGAAAATAAGCCTATGCTTTACACCCTTAAAATAGAAGCTAGCTTTAAAAAAAAAACACTAATTACAGTTCTTTGCAAAATCACTGGATAAAAGGACAAGGGGAAATCGCAATATCGTTTCTTAAAAGAAACACCTCCGTAAAACCACTGCAAAAACAATGCTTAGCTCAACTGACATAGATCTGAAAGGCCCGTGGCTTCCCTTCATCTGTAGTTACCACACATTCTCTCAGCCTTTCTGGGTGAGAAGCCTTCAAACGCCTTTCTACCTCGAAAACACATTCCACAGCTGAAAAGAATGGGGGAAGGGAGAGACTGCTGGAAGTTATAAGCCCTCCTCGCAGGAGAGCACAGACAACTTGGAGCCTTTTGACCCCTTCACCAAGCCGGGGAGGAGCGGCAACGGCGAGCCCCCCAGTCTGGGAAGTAATCAGGGCTGGAAAAGCCCCCGCGTCCCAGACAACAATGAAGGAGAGCCGGGAGCAGCTAGGCTCCCAGGCGAGGGGGTCTGCGACTGCAGGAACCTGAAGACTCCGGCCGCTGGGTCCCCACGTTCGAAGACCTGGGCCTGGCCTGGGAGGGAGCGGCGACCCCAACCCCCGGTCGGCGGGCCCAACCCTAGCCTGCGTACCTGCTCCGTGGGGGCTCGGTCCATGGCGCCTGCAGAGCCGCAACGGGCCCGCGCTAGTCGATGTAAACAGCGCCTCGGGCCGCTTTCTCCATGGCCCCCCGCTCGGGTCCAGACTGGGTTCCGGACCTCCGCCCCTATCTAGCTGGCCGCGACACCGATTCGGCTACGCCACTGTTCGAGGAGGCGGCTCCAACTCCGAGAGGAGGAGGAGGTGGTGGCAGCCTCGGGGAGGGATCATCTGGGACGGAAGCCGAGAAGGGCCTGAATGGACGGGAGGCGTAGTTAGAAATGGAGGCGCATGGAAGGGAACGGAGTAGGGAGGAGGCAGAGAGGGGCAGTGGGCGGAGTGACAGGAAATGGCCTCAGCCAGGGTAGCAGGAACCTGGGCTGGCCTAGAAGCTGAGGCCCGGTGGAGACGCTTAGGAGCAGGTGCCCCGAAGTGCACTCCATTCCGGAGACTGTTAAACGAGAAGTGTCAGACCACTTGGGACCCAGGTCACCCTGGACCTCAAAGACCTCTTCAGGATCTGAAACTACCTCTTAGTGATGTTGAAAGAGCTTTTATCTGCCCACTGTACATCTGCTCCTTCCTTATGTTACGCAAATAAAGGGAGTCATGACTATAAAGGAATGAGAATATTCTGAAAATAATGGAGTCTTGCCCTAGAAAAATGCATATGTAAAACGCATACACAAAATGACTGTTAGAAGCCCTGCTAGGAAGTGCCCCACAAATATTTATTGATTAGTTAATTCATTGTCCGGGTTCATGTTCACCTCTAGACTTATATCCAGGCTAATCTCGCCCATCTCAGAACTCCTAATTCTATGCAGGATCTGTACCAAATAACACCACCCAGCAGGTAATTATTTTATCTTCAGATCCTTAGCTCCTTAAGGGCAGAGACTGTCTTCAAACTGGACACTACTATTAGCATGGCAAATTCCTTCTAGACATCTCCTCAGACACACCCTCCAACACACACACCCTCGGTGAAGATTCAAACAACCGCAAATAGAAATATTTTGGGGAAAAAAGAAATAAGTGCAACAATAAAATACAAATAATACAATTTAGCAACTGTTTACAAAGCATTTACATTGTATTAGGTATTATAACTAATCTAGAGATGATTTAAAGTATATTGGAGGGTATGCATAGATTATATGCACATACTACAACATTTTATATAAGGATATTTAGCACTCAGGGATTTGGGTATCAGCAGGGATCCTGGAGCCAATATCCACCTCGAATACCTAGGAACAGCTGTATAAGCTAAATTACACTTAAGTGAAGGAAGAGAGTTGAGATGGCTGCTGTTTGGGGCACTGGTGTGGAGATCCACAGCTAGGAATGGGAAAGAGATTTTAAGAAATTTGCTTTGTCATGCTTCAGGAGACATCAGTAAAGACTAATTGCCTTTTTAGTTTAGGTTATTAGTCTGGTTATTAGACTCCAATATGAGACTTATGTGAAGGCCCCTTGCTGTACTTATGTTGGTACAAATTGGGTATCTCTAATTGGAAAATTTGAAATCCCAAACCCTTCTGAATTCCAAATGCTCCAAAATTAGAAACTTCTTGAGCACAGACCTGACGCTTAAGGGTAATGTTCATTGGAACATTTCAGATTTTGAATTTTCAGATTAGAGATGCTCAACCAGTAAATATAATGCATATCTTCCAAAATCCAAAATCTGAAACACTTAAGGCTTTCAAGCATGTCAGATAAGGGACATTCAACCTGTATCGTATATTGATCTGCTGAAAGGAGCTATATTGTGTCAGCAAGACTTGCATCAAGGCTGGCAATAGAAACAATTTGAAAGGAGAAACATGTATATTTACCCACTTATATTTACATTTTAAATATATTTAATTTTAGTAACTCTTCTGCCTCCTCAAATTTAATATAAATGCATGTGTATTTAAATTGCAAGTGTATGAACATTTGTATATGAACATTTGTACATATATGTGCAGTTAACATAATGTTAATTCCTAGTGCCTCTCACACACCTAGTTGGGATTCAGTGAACGCTGAATGAATTTAGGGTTGGTTACTCAGAAAAACTAAGTTATTTATAAGGAATAGTTATGTAAACTAACAGATGACCGTCCTCCTTCACAACTGAAAAATAAAATAACTGAATTTTCAGATTGTCTTTCTACTGGTGGTCTATAGCCATAATATACCCTCATCTGAGTAAAAAGGTAAGAGAAAGGCACTCATAAAAATACTATAGTATTTCTGCTTTTCTTCCTTCTTCTGAGGAATGATCTGAGGAAATTTAAATATAGGATTCCCAAGGATCTTTCCACATTATGGGATTTTTATGACTGTGAAATTGTTTTCATTGAGAATCTTCTATGTACAAGACATTCCTTAAAATTATAAGAACAGAATGATAAGAATTATAAGAAAAATGTCACAATGCCTTTCTCATTTAATATAATCTTAAAAAAGATGGCAATAGCTAATAAATAAAAAATTAAAATCTGTGAAAAAAGAAGTCATTTTAAAAATACTACATTTTACAGATGATATAAATGAATGCAAATTAATTATTTTATTCATCAATAAATATTTAATGTATGAGGTACTATGCTAAATACTAGAGATACAGCAGTTAATGAGACACGAGACCATGCTTGTCTTGTGGGCAAGACATGCATAGAACAAGTGAGATGGGTGTCATGAAAAAGGAAGTACAATAGGTGCTGCCATGGTAAGGGATGGAAGGACAGGGAAGGGATATCTGAATAAATAGCATCTACACAAAGACCTGAAGGGTGAGTAGGAGTTATGATCAGTAAAGGAGAAGTGGGAAAATTGTTTCAAGAAGAGTATATGGCATATGTTAGCACTCTGAGGAAAGAGAAAATTCAGCCTTTAGTACTCACACAGGCTCATCCTTTGAGATGAGGGTTCAGAATGTGAGGGATAATCCAATAGATGAAGGCCTCTGAGAAGCGTGGAGGGGACGGGTTACAAATACCAGGGGAAGAAATAGGCCTTTGATGGGAGTAGGGGCATGTTATCTACTATAACGGAGGAAAGGAAGAAAAGATCGATGTGGGTGCAGATTCGATACATTTATAAGTTTCATGCTGAAAGTTGAGGGAATGTCTGTGTAATGTCTTCTGTTTTCTCAGTGATGTAGGAGGCAAGGTTACCTGCTTACAATAAAGGGAGGTAGTGTTGTGATGACCAGGCACTTGTCAAAACTCAGCAAACAGATAGTTAAGATAAGTACATATCATTTTATGTACATGTTACATCAAAAGAGAAAACTATAATCAAATACTGAATTCTAGTTTTAACAAATGCATACACCTATGTAATTCAAATCTCTATCAAGACATAGAATGTCACCATTACCTCCAGTGACATTTAAAACTTCTCTACTTACATTAAATTCTTTGTCTTCTACATTGTTGTTACTCTTACTACCTATATCAAAGCCTAGCATGCAGCAGGTGACCAATAATATTTACCGAATAAATGAACTGTAATATTATATTAAATCAGGATTCTTTCATCCAGGGTTGGGGTTTTGTTAGGGATGTACATTTTATTCAAGGAGCAGGATTCATTAGGGTGCAAGGAGAATGTTATTGTTTATTTTTCTGTTCCTTCAAATTCTCTGAAGACTATTTCTTTTTCTACCTTGGATGAAATCTCATGACGGTCACACAAACTTTATTTCACGTCAAAACTTCTCATTTTCCCCAGTTCAGTCCTACTTCAGGCTGGAAGCCTGTGGTGTAGGGTGTGGCTTTGTCCACTGAGTTTTGTTTTCTACCTTTCAATTTATCTCCACCTCCTCTACCTCAACTACTCTCTGATTAGGCTTTTAGACTTCTCCAGGTTTGGACTATGAAGGGGAGGATGGCAGAGCTTCTCAGATGTTTAATTGCTATGACATGCAGGAAAATCATCTCAAAGCAATCATTTCTGACCCTATCGTCAGACCTTAGGCTTCTGAGGGTTTAAATCTCAGCTTGATCACTTTGGGGAACAGCAAGGCAGCCTTATTTGCTGGATGCCCTTTTAAAATGGCTTCAGGCAGAATTCCTGGGATCCCATTAATCCCTGGGGTCATTTTGTAATTCTTGATTTATCACGTCACTATCTCTCCCTCCCTCCCTTTATCCAACTATTAATTTGTCTTATTTTTGGTAAATGTCAAAGTTGATTGCAGACTTCAGTACACTTTGCCCTGGGAAAAATTCATATAGCTACAATAGGCAAAAATGCAGATCGTTCCCACTGTCTCTCTCAGGTCTCTGTAACCTACCACACTCCAGGCAGCATGTATCTGGTTCTCCAAGTGTTTCCCAGAAAGCTTCTCTCACATAGCTTGAGGTAAGAGAAAGCATCTCCTTTTGTCCATGGGAGGTGTGGATATGTATAAGGTATACAAAACAGTACACTTCATGAGTCATTTTATTAGTCTGTTTTCACGCTGCTGATAAAGACATAACCAAGACTGGGCAATTTACAAAGGAAAGAGGTTTAATGGACTTACAGTTCCACCTGGGTGGGGAGGCCTCACAATCACAGAGAAGGTGAAAGGCATTTCTCACGTCCTGGCAGACAAGAGAAGAGAATGAGAGCCAAACAAAAGGTGTTTCCCTTTATAAAATAATCAGATCTCATGATGGGGGAAACCATATCCATAATTCAGCTATCTCCCACTGGGTCCCTCCCACACATGATGGAATTATGGGAGCTACAATTCAAGATGAGATGTGGGTGAGGATCCAGTGGGAGATAACTGAATTATGAAAAACAGCACGGCAGCCTTATTTACTGGATTCCCATTTTAAATGGCTTCAGGCAACCATATCATTCCACCCCAGCCACTCCCAAATCTCATGTTCTCACTTTTCAAAACCAATCATGCCTTCCCAACTGTTCTCCAAAGTCTTAAATCATTTCAGCATTAACTCAGAAGCTCAGAGTCCAAAGTCTCATCTGAGACAAGGCAAGTCCCTTGGCCTATGAGCCTGTAAAATCAAAAGCAAATTAGTTACCTCCTAGATACAATGGGGATACATGCATTGGGTAAATACACCCATTCAAAATGGGAGAAGCTGGCCAAAGCAAAGGGGCTACCGGCCCCATGCAAGTCTGAAATCTAGCAGGGCAGTCAAATCTTGAAGCTCCAAACCGATCTCCTTTGACTCCATGTCTCACATCCAGGTCATGCCGATACAAGAGGTGGATTCCCATAGTCTTGGGCAGCTCTGCCCCTGTTGCTTTATGGGTACAGCCTCCTTCCCAGCTGCTTTCATGGGCTGGCGTTATGTCTGCAGCTTTTCCAGGCACACAGTGCAAGCTGCTGGTGGATCTACCATTCTGGGGTCTGGAGAATGGTAGTACTCTTCTCACAGCTCCACTAGGCAGTGCCTCAGTGGGGACTCTGTGTGAGGGCACCCACCCCACATTTCCCTACCACACTGCTCTAACAGAGGTTCTCCATGAGTGCCCTGCCACTGCAGCAAACTTCTGCCTGGACATCCAGGCATTTCCATACATCCTCTGAAATCTAGGTCTAGGTTCCCAAACCTCGGTTCTTGACTCCTGTGCACCCACAGGTTCAATACCACATGGAAGCTGTCAAATCTTGGGGCTTACACCCTCTGAAGCCACAGCTTTAGCTGTACCTTTGTCCCTTTTAGCCACGGTAGAGTGGCTGGGACGCAGGGCAAAAAGTCCCTAGGAGGGAGAAGTGGACTATATTAGATGACTGGACACTGAAGAGGTGATATCTGATGTGAGATTTGAGAAATACAAAAAGATAGGGGAAAGACAAGGAAAAGTCCCACGAGTGGAAAGTCTTAAATTGTAGAAACAGAAAAGAGAGCGAGACCTGTGTGAATAGTGAATAGTCGGAGGGGGTGAGTAGTATGGACAATAGATAGAATGGAAGATTAGACCAAGCCAGATTTTGTACAAATTTGCAAGCCATGGTAAAGAATTTAGATTTAACTTTAAGTCAAAAACCCATTTAGAGAATTTTAATGAAGTGCACTGAATTCACACTTTGTCAGAATGCTGAATCGCCAAATGTTAAAATTAGTACTTCTGGGATATAAAAACACAGCTAAATGACTATTTAAAAATTGGATTATTATTACAATTTTATTATTAAAAGATTTAGCAGTGTTAAAAGGGAAACTTTAGAGAAAATAAATTTAAGAATTTAATTAAGCAAGTAATGATTTGCCAACTGAGCAGGTCCCCAGAACCGGAAGAGGCTCAGAGAGACTCTAGGTCTGCCACATGATCCAATCATACTTACAGAAAGTAAAGTACAGAAAATAGAAGTGGGGTACAGAAACAGCTGGATTAGTTACAGCTTGGTACTTGTCTTATTTGAACACAGTTTGAACAGTTGGCCACCTATGATTGGCTGAAACTGCACGATTAGTACAAGAGTAAGTTATAGTCTGTTTACATGTCCAGTTAGGTGACAGTTCACTATATGTGTAAAGAGGCAGCTTTAACTTAATTTAACAATTCATCCTTTTAGGCATTGATGTCAAGGGTTAGAGCAGAGAGAATTTCCTTATTAGAATCTCTTGTTTTCAGGAGAAAAAAAACTGATCTGTTTTGGAATCTATCTGCTTCTGTCACGTTTCACTTTGATTATGCAGCATTTAGTATGAGTGAGTTCTTGCTGGTTTGCTCTGGTCTGTTGGCGCCTACTGCAATAGCTCTGTCTAGAACAATGGCCTCCCATAATTTTGATTAATAATTCCCCTCTTTTGCTCAAGTTCTCACCTAAGTGAGTATGACCAAAATTTAGAGTTTAGCACTACTCCCAGTTACCATCATTTTGGATTTCCAGTCACAGTACATCATTCATAAGTTACAATGTCTTCATGGTCACTCATTGCTTTGAGTTCTTGTCATTCCAGTAAAAGGGAGGCCATTTGACATTCTACAGATGGCTATATTCAATCATTTAAAACTTTGGAGAAAATACAGTGCACCAGGGATACTCTTATGATTATCAGAAGGATAATACCAAGAGTTGGGAATATGCTCCCTAGCCAGGGTCCTCACCAACTGAGCCAACTAAAATCAAATAGATCTAAGAATGAGCTGATGAAGAATCTACTTGTTTTAACCAACCAGTCTGTTTGTTAATCCACTGCAGCTGAGCCTCTATAAAACCTGATGTATTCACCCATATACAACAAGAAGTGTCAGTACCTGCAGATCCTTCCCTGTTCAATCGGAAATAATCTAGAGTAATTCTGTCATTTAGCACAATTTAGCAAGAGAATATTTTAAAGTTTGTTGTGCAACCATAGCCTTCGCAGTGAAATCTTCTATAAAGCCTATTACGAGGAACATATTTCTAATCATTGTCTGACTTATATTTACTCCATGCCACACAAAAAAAAGACCTAACAACGATGCCCATCCAGAAAGGCGAAGTCCTCTAGGCAATGTTCTCTTTAATCCACGACGTATGTTAAGAGGAGTGGACCAAGGTTCTGTTTTTGACTGTTGGTGGAGCAACAAAGGTACCATTAAAATTCCTAGTCCAACTGGGCACAGTGGCTCATGCCTGTAATCCCAGCACTTTGGAAGGCTGAGGCATGAGGATCACTTGAACCAAGTAGTTTAAGATCAACCTGGGCAACATAGTGAGACCTCACCTCTACAAAAATAAATGAAAAAAAATTTTTTTAAAGCCACGTGTACTTGTGACCAGATTTTGGAGTGCCAGGGAGGCACAGCTCCCCCAAGAGAACATTGTAGGTTCTTGGTCTCTTGCTCTCTCAAGAATAAGAGAGGGGACCACGGTGCAGTGCATTTGTAAATACAAGACCAAAAAGCTTTTGCAGAAAAGTGATTTATTTAGGTAGAGAAAGAGAAAAAGGAGAAGAGAGAAAGAAACAGCTAACTCTCACACTGAGTGAGAGAAAGAAAAGCCACTCTCACACTGAGTGAGAAGGGTTCCCAGAAGGAGGAAAACCAGAGAGGGAAAGCTCCTCTCACCCTGAGTAAGATAATCCAGAAAGGTGAAATCCAGGAGAGGAAAGTAGCTTCCACACTGAGTGGAAGGGAATAGAGAGAGATGCTTCCATAAGAGATTGTGGAAGGGGACTCCAGAGGGAAAATCTGCCCAGAAAATGGAGGCGAGGACTTTTAACCTTGGAGGAATTCCCTCCTTCTCCAAGTTCCTAGGCCAATGAAAAGAGTTCCCTTAAACTTCCGCTGGAGTGATTGACCTTTTGTTCTTCCCGTGTGTGCGAAAATATAAAACAGAGACCGTTAAATATCCTGGATGGAGAGAGATAGGAACGGGGCATGGCGCTGGGAAGTTCTTGCCCTTAAAACTATGTCCCCCTTGTGGACCCGGAAAGAGAACAGCTTCCCTCATACTTATGCATGCCTGTAGTCCCAGCTACTCAGGAGGCTGAAGTGGGAGGATTGCTTGAGTCTGGCAGGTAAAGGCTGCAGTGAACTGTGATTGCACCACTTCACTCCAGCCTGGATGGAGTGAGACCCCCATTTCTAAAAAAAAAAAAAAAAAAAAAAAAAAATCGTAGCACGCATTGGCCCCTCATCTTCTATTTCTTAAGGCAGGAGTTCCCAACCCCTGGGCCACGAACTTGTACCAGCCCGGGGCCTGTTAGAAACTTGGTTGCACAGCAGGAAGTGGGCAGTGGGTGAGCAAGCATTACCGCCTGAGCCCTGCCTCCTATCAGATCAGTGGCAGCATTAGATTCTCCTAAGAGTGAGAACTTCACTGTGAACTGCACATGCAAAGGATCTAGGATGCACATTCTTTGAGACCCTAATGCCCAATAATCTGAGGTGGAACAGTTTCTTTCCAAAACCGTCACCACAAACACCCTACACTCTCAGTCCATGGAAAAATTGTCTTCCATGAAACCACTCCCTGGTGCCAAAGAGGTTGGGGGGCTGCTGTATTAAAGCATAAGGTTTCCCGTGTATAAAATTAGCTGTAAAATCCTCCATACATAAAAGTATACCCTATGGGTACACCCAAAGCACCTTTCTGGTTCTATTGATCATAGAGGCATAAGCAAAAAGAAGAGTCACATGATAGCAGGGCCTTGATGCATGAACTTGAGAAAGTTCTTCATGTCTAGGATTCTGTCTGCTTCTGGGGAGAAAATTACCTTAAGGTCTCCAATAGCTAGTCTGTAGCAGTCCCCAAACTTTTTGGCACGAGGGACTGGTTTTGTGGAAGACAATTTTTCCACGAACCTGGGGGTGGGGGATGATTTTGGGATGATTCAAGCACATTACATTTGTTGTGTACTTTATTTCTCTTATTACATTGTGATATATAATAAAAATAATTACACAACTCACCATAATATAGAATCAGCGGGAACCTTGAGCTTGTTTTCCTGCAACTAGACCAGGGGTCCTCAACCCCAGGCTGTGGACTGGTACCAGTCTGTGGCCTGTTAGGAACCAGGCGGCACAGCAGGAGGTGAGCAGCAGACAAGCAAGCATGACCCGCCTAAGCCCCACCTCCTGTCCGATCAGTAACAGCATTAGATTCTCATAGGAGCCTGAACCCTATTGTGAACTGCCCATGGGAGGGATCTAGGTTGTATGCTCCTTATGAGAATCTAATGCCTGATGATCTGAGGTGGAACAGTTTCATCCCAAAACCATCTGCCCCCTCCATGCCACTCACATCCATGGAAAGATTGTTTTCCATGAAACCAGTCCCTGAGACCCAAAAGGTTGGGGACCATTGAACTATAAGGTCCCATGTGGGGGTGATGGGGGACAGTAACAGATCATCAGGCTTTAGATTCTTATAAGGAGCATGTAACTTAGATCCCTCGTGTGCACAGCTCACAATGGGGTTCACGTTCCTGAGAATCTAATGCTGCTGCTGATCTGACAGGAGGCGGGGCTCAGGCAGTAATGCTAGAGATGGGGAGCAGCTGTAAATACAGAGGACGCTTCACTTGCTTGCCCACTGCTCACCTCCTGCTGTACGGCCAGGTTCCTAACAGGCCATGGACCAGTGTCTGCTAGGGGGACTCTTGGTATACAATCCCAAGAATCCGGAAGGGCTGTTTTGAGTTATGAGACTATGGAATCAGGGTTTGCAGTCCCAAAGTTTTGCTTCAGTGTGGGTGGTAAAAGCAATCCTTCTCTTCACTTCCAGAAGACCCAGTATCTTGGTTCTATATCATCAATAGTTTAATTATCCTGAGTCAATGGGTCATTAAAACTTCCTTTGCCTGGCTAAAATACACTTTGACATAATGCATTAAAGCCTTGCAGCAATTAGTCATATCAGAGTATAGGACTGGAAGAGATAAGATGTTCTATTATTAGGGGCATAGGCTTCCAGTGACTGTGGCATAAGGGGTCAACTTACGTTTTCCTCTGGAAGTGGATCTCATTGCCATTAATCTTCAACACTTTGGACCAAGGCAATCCAATTGATGCACTTAGCTTTGCCTAATGCTATAATACCTTATTTAACTGTTCTACAACCTGTCCAGTGAAATAAGTACCTCCATCACTGGAGATTTCTTCAGAATTCCCCATGAAGGAAACACATTTTTAAATAACCTTTTAGCTACTCTTATAGCATTAGCCTTCTTGCATGGGAAAGCTTCTATACAATCAGAAAACGTGAGTAGAAAATGGCAATTGAATGAAATCTCCCCTAAATATTCAAATGGCTCATCATGTAGCAGAAATGTAGCTGAAATTTTGATATTTTCCCTTAATTTTGAATTTGACAAACTAAACATTGATCATAAGCCATTTTAGCAATTTAGAATAGTCACCACACACACACACACACACACACACACACACACACATACAATTTGGATCATTTTATCTCTTTCCTGATGAGTCATAGAGTATAGAGCTTTTAATAATGGAAGCTGGTCAGGTGCGATGGCTCACACCTGTAATCCCAGCACTTTGGGAGGCCAAGGCCGGTGGATCATGAGATCAGGAGATTGAGACCATCCTGGGTAGCATGGTGAAACCTCGTCTCTACTAAAAATAGAAAAAAATCAGCCAGGCGTGGTGGCAAGCGCCTGTAGTTCCAGCACTCAGGAGGCTGAGGCAGGAGAACCGCTTGAACCGGGAGGCAGGAGGTTGTGGTGAGCGAAGGTCGGGTCACTGCACTCCAGCCTGGGAGACAAGAGAGAGACTCCATCTCAATAAAAACAAATAAATAAATAAATAATAAAAAATGGGGCCGGGCGCAGTGGCTCATGCCTATAATCCCAGCACTTTGGGAGGCCGAGGCGGGTGGATCACGAGGTCAAGAGATCAAGACCATCCTGGTCAACATGGTGAAACCCATCTCTACTAAAAATACAAAACATTAGCTGGGCATGGTGGTGCGTGCCTGTAATCCCAGCTACTCAGGAGGCTGAGGCAGGAGAATTGCCTGAACCCAGGAGGCGGAGGTTGTGGTGAGCTGAGATCGCGCCATTGCACTCCAGCCTGGGTAACAAGGGCGAAACCCCGTCTCAAAAAAATAAATAAATAAAATAAAATAATAATAATAATAATAATAATAAATGGATGCTGTAAGCACTCAGGAAGTACCAGGCAGCCATCCATGATTCTGTACTTAACATTGGATTTTTGTCATTCCTAAATACCAATTTTGTGCACAGTGCTGTTTAATAAATCAGTTATGGTAGGTAATTTGGCTTGGCCCATGGAGTTCATTTAAGTTGAATTTCTTAACAATTTCAGTACTGGCTCATTTTGCATAACATTTGGCAAAATTTTTTCTTGATATTCAATCAATTCTTGTCCTGCTTGGGCTAGCAGTTTTATGAATCAGTCAGTCTCTTCATGACAGTTCTAGGAATTCTTACTCAGTCCAAATCATATGATCCTAAGGTTATCAGAGCCCTGTATTCAAGAGTGCTTCTCAGGGTCCTTTCCATCCTTACCATGAGCCTCCTTAAAGACACAGTACTCTAGGATTTTACTTGCTTCTAAGTAGCTTTCAGAAAATGCATCAGAATTAAGCAATTAACTGGAAACAAGACTTAAAATGGTCATAATTAAAGACACAATTGATGAGGAAATTTGGTTATTTCTGGCCTACAATAATTAAACATACTAACTGTAACTATGAATGATAATGTATACCAAGACATATAAGAATTTTAGGAATCTCATATAATTTTAGAACATATACTAATAACATATCCATAAAAATATATACCAAGAAGAAGGTTAAACATGATTTCTTATTTAGCAGGAATCAAACTTCAGAAGTTTGAAATAATACAGGAACAATTTCTTAGCTTTATCAGTGTTCCTATAGTCATAATACCGCACATTGCGATTTTAAATATGAAAGTCTACTATTAACCAAAGTCAGATGACGAGCAAGATTATTTTTGGCTAGCCCTCCTAGTATAGGATACTTCCGATAGTGATGTCATCGTCTGTTATGAAGCTTCCCTTCCTTTCTAACAGGAACTAAGTCTTACCTGCTCTTCAAAGATTTGGCCAATGAACATGATTCTATTTCATTGAAACCCCCTAGAAACTGAAGTTTGCACTGTGCTTGAAGAAGATGCTTTGTGGATATTTTCAGATGCACACCTAAGATTGTTACTCTCAATTAAAGTTTTACTTTTTAATATGTATTTATTTCTGCATGCCTTTTATTGTTAATTACGTTGTATGTATATTGGTGGTTCAAAAAGATGTAATTTTCTCCCTAAATTTATGTAGCCCATCTTTTGTATAATTATATTAATTTTCAATTATTTTCCTACTTAACTACTTGGAAGTTCTACAATTTTGCATAAAATTAACAACTTTCACAATTACCATTATTCCTGAGGTTTATATTAAGCCATTAATAGAATTTCAACATGAGGAAATACATCCAAAATGCTTACCTATATTTGAAAGTGCATATTCATATATTAACACTAACTCTGACTAACATACTTTGTTCTTATAATTTACATAGTTATGCTGATTAGATATAATGGTTACTCAGTGAGATCACCTGATGGGAAGGTCATACCAAGTTTAGACTTGCCAAAAGGTGAAATAGAAATTTGACAATTCGACCTTCCAAAGGCCAATGCTGAGGGTGAAGCTGAAAAACAAATTTTGGGCAAATAGTGAGGCCAGAACACAGCTGAACTGGAGCATCTATCTCTCATCATTTTCAGGAGAGTAACATGATCTAATGACAAGGGGAGGGTTAGGGTGTCAGACCATGGAATCAAACCTGAATAAAGTTAGTATGAATCAAAAATTATTAGAGATATCTCTATGTTTTCAGCACATAAGATGAATCCACCAAAATTCCTATAAACTAGTGGCAAACTGATAAGAAAAAAGGAAAAAGATTCCATTGATAATGTAAGTGTAATGATGGAAAGAGCACTACTAGACTAAGACTTGATAACCTGGGTTTAAATTTTCTCTATACCCATTTCAGTCCATGTACCCTCGAAAGTCACTTATGCTTCACTGGTCCTCAGTTTCCTCATCTGTACAATGCATGGGGCTGTTGAGAGGTTCAAGTTGAGGTAATGAATGTGAGAACACATTGCAAGCACTAAAGGAGTGGTTCTCAGTCTGTGGCACTTTTAAAGTTAGAATGCTCAGGCCCCTCTTAGACCGATTAAATCTGTTCCAGAATCTCTGGAGCAGATAATCTCCCAATCCTCTCTTCCAAGGCACTCCAATGGAGCATCCCATCTCAGAGTAAAAGCCCAAGTCCTTAGAGTGCCTGTTGAGGTCCCTATGATTAAGCCCCTACTACGCCTCTGGCCTTAATTCCTACTCTTCACTCACTTGCTGTTCACTTGCTCACTCCTTGCTGTTCCCTTGTCATTCTAAGCACACGCTCATCTTGAGATCCCTTGGCCTTGCTGCTTCCACTGGCAGGACCTCTCTTCCCCCAGTTAATCCAAATGGCTCAAGCCCTCACTTCAGGCCTTTTCTTAAATGTGACCTTGAAGTGAGGCCTTTCCTGACCACCTTCTTTAAAGTAGCATGCAATACTGTGCAATACATAGTGATTTAATGGACTATGGAGACTCAAAAGGAGGAAGACGGAAGAGGGGGTGAAAGATTTAGAAAACTATATATTGGGTATAATGTACACTACTTGGGTGATGTGTGCACTAAAATCTCAGGCTTCACCACTATACAATTCATTCATGTAACCAAAAACCACTTATACCCCCCCAAAGCTATTGAAATTTTAAATAAAGAAAACAGCGTGCAAACACACACACTCCCTCTCCTTTTCATCTTTTTTCCACAGCACTTATCATCATCCAAAATGCTGTATATTTGTCTTTTTTGTTTATTGACTGTCATTTTCATCTCAAATATAAACTCCAGGAAGGCAAGGATTTTGTTTGTTTTGCCCATTACTCAGTATTCCCAGTGCTTGGAACACTGCCTAGCACACAGCGAGCCCTCAGAACACATTTATTACTGCTATTCCAAATGGAAGCTCTGAGCATGCACTTTACTTAGTCTACAAACTTCAATGATGGCTCACTGCCTGTCCCAAATGTATTCTGTGCTTTCTCCCATCCCTGACTTTGTTCACACAGTCTTTTTCCTACTTAGTATGTCCTTTTTATATTGAAAATCATTTTCTTCATTTCCTGGATGAAACAGATCCTCCTCAAAATTCCTCTAGCTTCTTGTGCCATATCCTGCCTGAAATTATTTGTGTGCTGTGTGTAATTATTTATGTAATTATTTCCTTTCTAAGTGTGTACACTTCTCGAGAAATTACTCAACAGTGTTTTTTGAATGAACAAATGGGGTTGCCTTTAGAGCTGACTCAGACATTTACCAGAAGAAGGAAGACAGGTAATTAAATGGTTGATTTAAATGGAAAACTCCCTAGCTCCTTTGAGAATATTAGATGCATGTAAGTAAAATGAAAACAGAAGACGATAACATCAAAAAATGATTTTTGGATGGTAAGATCAACTTCATAATTATCTGTCTTGTGAATAATCTAGGTAAGAGCGAGTTGAAAAAGAATGCTTAAATACATAAATGGTCTTGGAGAACCAGCTAAAAATTAGACATGACATTCCTTTTTATGGCTCTGAAGTCTTCAGACCATTCCAGCTAAAAACAGGAAATAACTTCCCAGATTTACTATGATGCCCTTCAGATTGTTTTCTTTTTTATTTTTTAGACAGGGTCTCATTCTGTCACCCAGGCTGGAGGGCAGTGGCATCACCTTGGCTCACCGCAACCTCCTAGGCCCAAGGGATCCCCCTACCTCAGCCTCCCAGTAGCCAGAACTATAGGCTCACACCACCCCCACTAGGTTAATTTTTGTATTTTTTGTAAAAACAGGGTTTTGCAATATTGCCCAGCCTGGTCTCAAACTCCTGAGCTTAAGTGATCTGCCATCCTCGACTTCTCAAAGTGCTGGGATTACATGCATGAGCCACCGTGCCTGGCCTAACACATCATCTTCATGAACTATTCCACATCTCAATCTTTCTCTAGAGGATGCTGTCTTATGATAGTAAAAACTATAAATCTTTGATAGTCCCCCTTCATTTAGAAATGCTATCCAATCTGAAATTGAAAAATCTCCTTCAAAACTCAGTGTTTTCTGGCCAGGCATGGTGGCTCATGCCTGTAATCCCATCACTTTGGGTGGCCTACGCTGGCAGATCACTTGAGGCCAGGAGTTCTAGACCAGCCTGGCCAAAATGGTGAAACCTCGTCTCTATTTTTAATATTTAAAAAAAAACACCTCAATGTTTTTTTCAGTCTGTCTTTAGAAACCTTTGTGAACAAGCTATCTAGATTTTTCATGTCAGTGACTCATATCCACAGCTTCCCAAACCTAACATTCTTTCTGGAATGTCCTTTCTGAACCAGCAGGAGTTTTCTTCATCAGCAGGACCTGGTTTTTGGAATCAAAATTTATGAAGCTCAACCTGTGAATGTATAACTCTTGTTAACCTTGGCGCATCATCAAGTTTCCCTGAGGCTTCCAATGATAAGCAAGACTTATATCACCAATCTCAGAGGCAAAATAACAAGAACTAGTTAAATAGCTAAAACCAGCAGAGATACCATCTCTGAAAACATTCCTTCTCCAAAAAATACCAGGACCAGAAGCATGTATTATAGATGACAGAATTTTTTTCCTAAAGAGTTTTAAGTGTTTTGCATAGATAACATCAGAGCAATACTAGCAAAATAAAAAAGAAAAAAATCACCCACCAACTTAACTTTCTAACATAAGAAAAATATTTCCTACTTTCTGTTCATCTATGTGCGTGTGACATAGTTTTTAATCTATGTGACTTGGAGGTTCTCAGGCCTATTTTGCAATGGAGTGTCTGCCCATTCTCTAAAAATGGGGTAGGAGAAACCACTGCCTCCTGCTCTGGGGCCTGTGTAAATGAGGTTGGAAGGTTAGGAAGAGCCTAAAATAGTCAAGGGGAATGTGAGAAATGAGGCCCAGGACTAACCCAGTGGAATGTATCACTTGGCTTGATCCAGAGACCCATCACTGACTCCAAAACAGAACAGGGTATACCCACGAAAATATAAATTCCATCCATTTAAAGGATAGCTGGAATCTTCACGTGGACAATTATATCAACTTAATGCTCCCTTGCCAAACGATCTAGGCCCTGTGTTATCTGGGTCCTGGGGGTAGAAGGTAGTATAAGATAAATATTGAGGGAAATAAGAAATTATTTATAATAAAATAGAACTTTAAAATTGTTTTGGAGATACAGAGAAGGGTACCAATACTATCATGTGGTGCTTTAATCTCAAAAGACCCATCGATATCAAAGTCGCTCAGAAAATACACCTGCTTATAAAATCCCTGCCTCTTCTCCAGTCCATCCTCAATCAGAGCTGGCAGAACTCTTAAGGAAGACAACTGCAGCAATCCTGGTCTTGTCGCTTCTGGCTGACCTGTACCACTTCTTCACATTGGCTTGTAACAGGCAGGCCATTCGCTTGCCAGCTGACCACAGGGTCTCCAGATTCCCAGCTGTGCCAAACTCTAACAGGTCATGATTCACAGGCTTTGAACTGCTTATGGTCTCTAAAATAAATAATAAAACTACAGCCCCCGGTGATCAAGAACAATGAATGATAAGAGGCTGTTCACAATGACCTCTTACCAAGTAGTAATAATAAGAGCTTACACGGATTGTTCCAGAAACAGTGCTAAGCCCTTTACAGAAAACATTTCATCCAACCTTAGCAAGTGCTCTTGAGGTAAAAACTACTGTCTTTTTTTTTTTTTTCCAGGAGAAACTGAGACTTATGGTATGTTAATTAGCTTACGCAAAATCCCTACATAGATAGAAAGCAGGAGAGCTGGAATTTGAATATGGCAAGCAAAAGAACTTGTACATAAGAAAACAACTCTTTAAGTCTGTTATTGGTGTATAGGAATGCATGTGACTTTTGCCCATTGATTTTGTATCCTGAAACTTTGCTGAAGTTGCTTATCAGTTTCAGGAGCTTTTGGGCTGAGACGATGGGGTCTTCTAGATATACAATCATGTCATCTGCAAATAGAGACAATTTGACTTCCTCCTTTCTTATTTGAATACCCTTATTTCTTTTTCTTGCCTGATTGCTCTGGCTAGAACTTCTAGTACTATATTGAATAGGAGTGGTGAGAGAGGGCATCCTTGTCTAGTGCCAGATTTCATGGGGAATGCTTCCAGCTTTTGCCCATTCAGTATGATATTGGCTGTTGGTTTGTCGTAGATAGCTTTTATTACTTTGAGATACGTTCCATCAATACCTAGCTTATTGAGGGTTTTCAGCATAAAGGCTGTTGAATTTTGTCAAAGGCCTTCTCTGCATCAATTGAGATAATCATGTGGTTTTTGCCTTTGGTTCTGTTTATGTGGTGAATTACGTTTATAGACTTGCATATGTTGAACCAGCCTTGCATCCCTGGGATGAAGCCTACTTGATCATGGTGGATAAGTTTTTGATGTGCTGTTGCAATCGGCTTGTCAGTATTTTATTGAAGATTTTTGTATCTAT
>NW_016107324.1:7184769-7224072 GCF_001604975.1 Cebus imitator | reverse complement strand
GAACCTGGAAACCATCATTCTCAGCAAACTGACACAAGAGCAGAAGATCAAACACCACATGTTCTCACTCATAGGCGGGTGAACAATGAGAACACATGGACACAGGGAGGGGAGCACTACACACTGGGGTCAGTTGGGGGGAAATAGGTGAGGGACAGTGAGGGGTGGGGAGTTGGGGAGAGATAGCAAGGGGAGAGATGCCAGATCTAGGTGATGGGGAGAAAGGCAGCAAATCACACTGCCACATGTGTACCTATGCAACAATCTTGCATGTTCTTCACATGTACCCCAAAACCTAAAATGCAATAAAATAAATGGGGAAAAAAAAAAAGAAAACAACTCCTTCCTGTTGGTGAGGCTAACACACTTCATAGTTTAGCTTGGAGCTCACAGGCTGTTAGGTCCTGGGCAAGGCCTCCTAAATGGTGCATCACTCAGAAATGCCCTGGTGTAGAAAATAACCACAAATCTAGTGAAGGTGAAATGGGAAAAGTTCCTTTGTACCCTTTGTAGGGCATGTGATGGGGGTATGGCCTGTTTCTTCAGTGCCCGGCTGCTCAAACCTCTAGGGGAGCATATAGACAGGCTCTGGGGCTCTGACCCCATGTTAGTGTCTAGGGGTGAATGTGTACAGCTGAAGCCCCAGTGTGCATGTGTTACCATGTGCTCTTTTAGCTTAGCCGTCCATAGGCAGCTTGTGTTAGCTCAATTAGATCCCTGCCTATGGCAAAGGCAGAGGGCTATCTGTATCCCAGAGTTCTTGCTTTGGTGTATCGGAAAGAACTGGATCACATGTGGGCTTGGAGAATGAGTGCAAGGTTTTATGGAATGGAAGCAGCTCTCAGCAAATGGGGGAGCTACAAGTGAGATGGTTTCCCCTGAGTCAGGCAGCTCAGCGGCCCGGGCCTGGGCCCTCCTCCGACTACCAAACTCCTCCTGGTTCCACCAGTCCATGGCCCACCCTCTTGCCATGCTATTCCACCCTTGATGTCCTCTCACACTCCAGCTGCTTGTGTCTTCCTCTGCCGATGTGTTCCTCTCGACGTCCAGCCACTTGTGTGCCTGCCTGCTATGGTCTCAGGGGGTTTTAAAGGCATAGGATGAAGGTATAGTGGACCAGGGTGGTCTTGGGAAAAGCAACATTCGAGCACGAAGGCAGGAGTGCCTGTTCTCACCGAGGTCCGTGGGCACAGAGACCCACACTTCCCTTCCCAGCACTTCCCTGCCCCCCTTCCATATCAAAGTGATCTGTCTGGGACAGAAAAGGGAACTAAGCCTCCAGGGGAAAGGTCCTTGTGTCAAATTCGCAACGCGATTGCAGTATGAGGAAATAATATTGGATGTCCCAATCAGCTGGGATTAGAGAAGAGCAGTCACTGCTTCAGCAAAGCTGCTCCACAGGTATAGATGTCCCTATGTCTGTTAATCTATTTTCCCAGGGCCCAAGAAAATCTAGTGTCTCCTTTGCAGGCAATAAATGTGTCCATTGCAAATGATGGTAAGATAGGGTGTTTGTCAGGAGGAACGCGCAGGGACAAGGAAAATGCAGAGGAAATAAAGAAAGGAGAGGAGAAATAAGAGTGACAAGGGAAAGGAAACAAAAGACAGGCCACATCAGGCAGAGCCCTGTGTGTGAAGCTCTCCTGTTTCTCAGCATACCCGTTACCAAAGCCTGACTGCAGCGCCAGCACCAGGGAGGTGACTGCTAGAATCACTCACGTGCTGACCCTTCTCTGCTGCTCAGCCCTGGCCCATCAAGTATTTCCTTCTTTCTATCCAGCTTTTCCTTTCCCATTCTGCCACTCTCTTTCCCTTTTCCATCTCTCAATCATTTACTTTTTCCTTTTCTATTTTCTCACCCTGTAAATGCTCTACTCAGAAGCAGGCAGCACTGAAAGAGCTGCTAGTCCTGGCTGTGGCCTGTGGCTTATTACTATGTTCTTGTACTAGGAAATGGACTGAGTGAAATAAAGCAAGACTGAAGCATTCAGCTCCCTTATACTCACTGAAGTCAGGTCCTAGGTCAGAATTTGATAACATCCTAACACTTTCAGTGGTGTAACTCAGTCCTGAAGTCCTTGCCTACTCCACCCAGGCCCCTGTAACAGCCTTTGATCTTTATCACATGTAACATTTTGCAATCCCAGTGCTGCAGGGGAGAGATGTTTGCATGCAATGGGAATCTGTGATTCAGTGCTATTACTCTGATTTCTTCTGAGATCTTTGTTGCGGGCACTTTCCTGTTCTTGAAATTGTATATTGGTATGATTAGTGTGGACTCAGATTCAAGAGCATTGAGATAATCTCTTTACTGCCAGAGGAAAGCATGTTTTGAAGAAATGTATTCAGAGGGAAAAGATGCAATGCTTTTATATATAAAGTTGCACATTAGGTGGTGAAAATTCACTTTCTAGCCCTAATGGGAAATCATTCATTTATTGAACACATACTTAAATATATCAGAAGTTATATTTGCTAGGAATAAAAATAAAATATGGTAAACGGATAGAAAATGTAGGGGGACTATTTTAGGTAAGGTGGACAGGGATGGCCTCTCTGAAAAAGCAACATTTAAATAGAGCCCTGAAAAAAGTAAGGTGGTGAGCCATGAAAACATCTGCGGAAGAGTGATGTTCCAGGTGGAAGAACTGCAGGTGTGATGGCCCTGAGTTGGAAATGAACTTGAAGAGTTTGAAGAACAGCAAGAGGGCCAGTAAAGTTAGAACAGACTCAGGAAAAAAGCAGTACACGTGAGGTCACAAAGGTATGGAGAGCCTCATAGGCTATATTTCATAGTTGTGAATGTCTTTTAAATGTGATGAGAAATCACTGGAGGATTTGAGCAGGAGAATGACATGATCTGCTTTATGTTTTATAAAGATGACTCTGGCCTCTGATTAAATAATGACATAAGAGAGCAGGGAGAGTAGCAGGAAGGCTGTCAGAGTAGCCACAGTAAGAGAGGATAGGAACTCTCAGGATCGGGAAATATTTTGTAAATAGAGACAAGAGGCTCTCTCTGACTTTGTCTCCTTTAACTGGGTCAAGTCTGTTTGGCTTCTTCTCCACCAAGGTTGCTGTTCACCAGCAAGACCCTGTCATTGCACTCATTCACTTGAAAACTAGACAGGCACATTTTTGCAATCAGAAAAATATGATGATGCTTTGGATGTGAGAGAAAGAGAAGATTCAAAATCACCCCTCGGTTTTTAGCCTAAGCAATGGGTGAACCATGGAGCTATTTACTGAGATTGGAAGGGTTTGGGAGGAAGGTAGTAAATCCAGTGCTCAGTGTTGAACATACTAAGTTTGAGCTGCCCTAAGACATCTAAGTGGAGATGCCAAGCAGGCAGTTGTAAAGCAATTCTGAAGCTCATTGAGTGGTGCTTTTTACTAACTAAAATGCAAAATAAATTCAGCCCCTAGCGAGGGCACTGCACGCTATCTGGCAGAGCCCTGTTCTGTTTCAACTCTACAGGTCAGGGAGTATTAAATGAGATGTGGAGGGATCACCTGGTTTATGGAGGTCACAATCCTATCCTCTGGTACTGCCCCTTGAACAATTAAAATCTGAGATTTAAGAAGGCTCTTTGATAGGCATGGTGGCTCACATCTGTAATCCTACCATGTTGGGAGGCTGACAGAAGGATGGCTTGAGCCCAGGAGATCAAGACCAGCCAGGGCAATATGGTGAAACCTCATCTCTACAAAGAAAATACCAAAAAAAATTAGCCAGGCATGGTGGTGAACACCTGTAGTCCCAGCTACTTGGGAGGCTGGGGTGGGAAGATTCACTTGAACCTGGGAGGTTGAGGCCGCAGTGAGCTGTGTTCATACCACTGCACTCCAGACTGGTTAGCAGAGTAAGAGCCTCTCTCAACAACAACAACAACAACAAAAAGAAGGGCCCCAACTAGTGAGACTATGTGCTCCTTAAATATTGTCCCTAACCTAGGCAGAAGCTCTGGCCAACAGAGGCAGCTGAACACAAGGAACGCATGTTGCATAATATCTGCAGATCAGTTTCAGGCATCCTAACCTGTTTCAGAAGATGTGGTGTGTCAAAGATTTAAAGATGTGGAGTGTTGATTCTGAATGAGGACAGGCCACCTTGAAAGAGCATACTATTCAAAAGCTGATGGATGGAAGCCCAGGACCAGAACTTATGTCATACGGTCACATCACCTGATATAATGATCTGGATTGTTGACAGGGCACTGATATCCAAGAGTTGCATCATACTAAAATAAAAACTGAGGATATACGCCTTAGGATACTTTAGAGTATAAAACAGGATAAGTGAATACATGAAGCCTAGCTTGACATTTCAATTATCAATATTGGCTTTGCTCACAATATTTTTTCATGAGACATTTTGCCAGAATGACCAAATGAGCCAAAAATCCTTTAACACTGTAATGCTCACATAGCTGATCTTGCAAGGACTCCTTCGTGAAGAAAGTACCCACTATCCTTTCCAGAGATAAAACCTCTGAGAAGGAACACGGAGACCTGGGTGCACAGCATCTGTACCATGAGAAAGTCTGATTAAAGAAGGTGTCAGATTTCTCACAGGATTTCTCCAGATACCGAAAGCTTACAATGCTCACTCTGACTCTGACTCCTTTAATTGGGTCAAGTCTGCTTGGCTTCTCCTCCACCAAGGTTGCTATTCACCAGCAAGACCCCATCATTGCACTCATTCACCTGAAAACTAGACAGGTATATTTCTGCAATTAGAAAAATATGTAAAAAGCTTGCTTATCTTATCAAACAAGGTCTCTTTAAATCAGTTGCATGTACTACCATGAACTGTGTCATTTGTGTCCTTGGCATTATTAACAAGAGGCATAGGCTTTCAATCAGTGAGATTAGAGTTTCTAATTCAGCCTGCCATTTATTGCTCTGGTGGGTGAACTTGGGTTACTGTGAAATGAGAATGATAATAGTACCAACCTCATAATGTTACTGTGAGAATCAAATGAATTAACACCCACAGAAAGATTAGTAGAGTATCTAGAACATAGTACACACAATAAATGTTAGCTATTATTATGAAGATGATGAATATTACTAATTTAAAGCCCTTTGAAAAAGAGACTGTTGGAACTATAGACCCAATACAAATAAGATACTTAAGTAGACCCTTCTTCAAGTTTCTGCAGTCAGTTAACACTATACTATTTGGAATTTTAGACAATAAAGTTTGATATAAATCTTGACCCAGGTCAGGGCTGTCAGCGACTTTTTTTTAAATTGAAGTGAAATTCACATAACATAATATTAACTTTTTTTTGGAGACAGGGTCTTGCTCTGTCATCCAGGCTGGAGTGCAGTGGCACGGTCATGGTTCACTGCAGCCTCAACCTACTGGGCTCAAGTGATCCTCCTGCCTCCCAAGTAGCTAGGACTACAGGTATGCACCACTGTGCCTGGCTAATAAAATTAACCATTTTGAGGTGTACAATTCAGTGGCATTTAGCACAAAGTTTTGCAACCATCATCACTATCTCATTCCTGATCATTTTCATCACCCCTGAGGAAGACCCCCTATCCTTCAGGCAGTCGCTCTCCATTCCTCTCTCCCCAGACCATGGCAACCACCAAACTGCTTTCTGTCTCCACAGATTTACCTATTTCATATATTTCATGTAAATGGAATAATACCATATGCAACCTTTTGTTTCTGGCTTCTTTCATGTAGGGTGATTTATTATTGAAGATGAGCCTGCAGACTCCCAAAAGAATCTCCATCCCTTCATCTTGATAGTCTTGGAATTTTCCAGTGCTTCTAATGGAGACTGATATGTAGGATCTGATTCTGTCCTCTGTTAATAAAGTACTTGAATCAACAGTGGATGGATTCTTGGGAAAACTTCAGGAACTTCTAAATTATTTGAATATATCAAGTATCTGAGATAAAGCATGCCCTTCACATCTATAGATCTTGGCAATCATGCAGTTCAACCCTGTCATTTTTTTTTTTTTTTTTTTTTTTTTATGGATCCTTGCTCTGTCGCCAGACTGCAGTGGAGGGGCGTGATCTTGGCTCACTGTAACATCTGCCTCCTGGGTTCAAGCAACTCCCCTGCCTCAGCCTCCCAAATACCTGAGACTACAGGTGCACACCACCATTCCCAGCTGATTTTTTGTATTTTAATAGAGACGGGGTGTCACCATGTTGGCCAGGATGGTCTCAATCTCCTGACCTCGTGATCTGCTGCCTCAGCCTCCCAAAGTGCTGGGATTACAGGCGTGAGCCATTGCCCCTGGTCTCAACCATGTCATTTTATAGAGAAGGACTTTGAAGCATAATATTGCTTTCTTTGGCTACTGCAAGATATATACAACCTTGATGCACTTATTTTAAAAAGTTCCTCTTATGAGAACTTTGTATAATGTTCTAGTGCCTAATGAAAGACACAGTCCCCAACTTCAAGCTGCCTACAGTCCACTGGAGGAAACAGACAAATGATCAGACATTAAAATGCAATATAATAGGTGTTGTGACTGAATAACACACAGGGTGCCATGGGAACACATGTGAAGCTACCCAGCCCCGTGGGATGCATTGTAGGAACAGTCCTCGTACAGATGGTCCCAACCCATGATGGTTCAACTTAAGACTTCAATTTTATGAGAGTGCAAAAAGCAATAGGCATTCAGCAGAAACCTTCCTTTGAATTTTGAATTTTGATCTTTTCCTGGGCTAGCAATAATCAGTATTATACTCTTACATGGGATATTCAACACTTTATTATAAAACAGGCTTTGTGTTAGATGATTAGGCTCAACCGTAGGCTAATGTAAGTGTTCTGAGCACATATAAGACAGGCTGGGCTAAACTATAGTGTTCAATAGGTCAGGTATATTAGATGCATTTTCAACTTAGAATATTCTGTACTCATGATGGATAGATTAGGATGTAACCCTACTCTACGTGGAAGAGCATCTGTACTCTGTCTTTCTTCCACAAAAGAATGAGTTACTGCATTGCTAGTGGAAAAGCAAATTTTATGCATCGCAAAGTAATATTTTTTAGAATGTGAAACAGTTGTTGGCTTCAGAGACTGTGTTAATTTATTATCAGCCAAAGAGAGCAATGTTACCATAGGTGTTTCTCCTTACATTCTGTTTGGACACCAATGCCATGTGGCATTAAGGTACAGATTGTTCCTAAAGATAATGTTTCCTATTGAATGGAACTACACAGCTACTGACCAGGAAATCCTTGCTGGTATTGTGGGAATTATTCTTTCTGACTAAACTCTAGCAGCTTAAACCCACCACAGGAATCTGGGGGGATTCATGGTCTCTTAATTACAATCTGTCTCAACTCTTTGCTACAATCATGACTCTACCCCCATTATTTGCAACATACAAGTGTTGTCACACTTGACCTTGCTGTCTATGCTCAATATCAGTCCCTAGCTGAATATCGGCCAATGGTATTACCAAGTCCTCCAGCATTATGGGCACACTCATTTTCATAATAGCAAGTAAAAGTGCATCTGAGCACCATCTCTCCTCTCTTTCCTTCCTCAGGGACTCTTTGGGCTTTCATTTCTCCTAGTCACTTCTTCTGACATCCTGCTTTTGCTGAATTATTGATCCCTGCTCTTGGTCTCATCTTCTGTATGTATTTCTTCTGTTCTATACCACGTCACCCCATGTTGAACAACTCTGATCTCCATTCCCCAAAACACTATTGACTAAGCAATATCAAAATACTTGCAGACAACTGAATGGCTTCTATTGCAAAACAGGAAAGCAAATAATTTAATATTGAATACTTCAGTATGCTCCAAAGTCCTTTTGTCCACTTATTTCTAGTCATTTTTCTTTCCCATTTCTACTTTTTTCCTTCCTTAATTTCCCCCAGAACTCAAACATCTTCCCACTCTATTATTAAGCAGAGCTCAGTACCTTTTGCTCTACCTCAAACTCTGCTACTGGTCAACTTCTGTACTTACTAAAACGGCCTCATAAATAGCCATTTGCTTTGGAATACTACACTTGATCAGCACAAAGCACCTGTAGAGACTTTACAACTTGTCTTTGCTTTAGCAGGATTAAATGATCAGGCCGTGGTTCTTAAAGTATAGTCCCTCTGTGAACATCATTGGCATCTCTGGGAACTCAATAGAATTGCAAGGTCTTAGGTCCCACCATGGACTGCCATAGACCTACTGATTGTGAAGCCCATCCACAAGCCCTCCAGGTGATGCTAAAGCTTCAGAACCCCTGACTTAGGCAAACTTTGAGTATATATATTTGTAATATGCACATATATGCAGATCTACTTCATTTTTAATGGCTGTATGAATTTAATGATTCCATAATGATGGACATTTAGGTTGCTACCAATCATTTTTTTTTTTTTTTTTTGAGATGGAGTCTCATTGTGTCACCCAGGTGGGAGTGCAGTGGTGTGATCGTGGCTCACTGCAACTTCTGCCTCCTGGGTTCAAGCGACTCTCTTGCCTCAGCCTCCCAAGTAGCTGGGACTACAGGTGCCTGCCACCACATCCGGCTAATTTTAACCAGGCTGGTCTCAAACTCCTCACATCAAGGGATCTGCCCACCTCAGCCTCCCAAAATGTTGAGATTACAGCCAACTTCCAATTTTAATACATGAATAAACACTAGAAGAGTAGGTGGAAAAATATAAACAATTATGAGAAGATTTAGCTATTTTTAGATGAATTTTTTCTTAAAAAATTCCTCCAATATATAATATTGTTTTAACAACAAATACACATTGGAAGAGAGAGCAGTATTATGTTAGGTGAACTACAGAAGGGAGAGAGGGATAGATTCTCCATAAAGGGTAAAGGGAGCCCACTGCAATAGACTGGAATAGCCATGAGCCCAGGGACCATGTCTAATTTGCTTACTTCTGTGTGCCCAGTATCTTGAACAGTGCCTGATGCAGAGTAGGTACTTAGGAAATATTTAATGAATAAATGGATTAATTAAATTCTGCTGAGGCTTCAGCTCCTATGTCTGGATTTGCCACAGTTCATGCTCTAGGACTTGAGCATTTTGGCTACCCAGGGCTATAACTGTGGTTCTACTTTGCGCTCCGGTCTCAACTGGGAAGACACGCAGTACAGTAAAAGCCAGGTATGCATTTCAGCACAAGCCTTTAATCGTTCCTTTCTTCCAAAAGACTCTACCTATGACCTATCAGTGTCATATTGACCAGGCAGGGTCAATAACCTGGTTCTACAACTGAATGATGGAAGATATTAAGGAATTAATGTTAATTTTTATTTAGTTTGAATAATGGCATAGTAATTATATTTCTGTTTTAAGAGAGTCTAAGATTTGCTTCAAAATCATCTGGTTAGGGGAGCTGGAGAGTGGGGATAGAGATGAAATAAGATGGGCCATCAGCTGATAATTGCTGAGGCTGGGAAAACGAGAAAATTTTCAAGTACATGGGGACTTATAATGAATATATTGAATATATATAAGTATTTATAAGAATAGAATAATAATTGTTTTCTTCTTTTTTTTTTAAATTCAAGTCAGCAGCAGGTGCTCTCCCAATGAGCACAGCATGGCTGTCTCACCTGCCACCAACTGCTGGGTACATGTCTCTTGTTCCTTTTGGTTCCAGTAGAAGAACACTCTGGATCCCAATCTTTCTTACATATTAATGCACTTAGTGACCTCAGTTATCTCTTATCTCTCCTGTACCAATATCTACCTCTCCTCTGGAGT
Organism: Cebus imitator; assembly: GCF_001604975.1. Classification (NCBI taxonomy): domain Eukaryota; kingdom Metazoa; phylum Chordata; class Mammalia; order Primates; family Cebidae; genus Cebus; species Cebus imitator. The sequence continues at coordinate 7,214,343 of NW_016107324.1, read as the reverse complement.
TTTATACTCAGACTTTAAATACAACTCAATTATCTTCCACATTAAAAATCAAATATATACCCCATCCCCTCAGCTCAGACACTTCTCCAGCAATTGCTTGATTTTTCTTTTATCTAAAAGAGCCAAACTTGCCAAAAGAGTTGCCTATTTTTCTCCCTACATTTCTTTGCTTTCCCCTCAATCTACTGCAGTCTGGCTCCTGTCTCCATCATTCAACCTTAATGGTTGTTATAAAATTTCATATGCATACGTCAGATGTGAAATAGCAGCTCTAGCCCAAATACTCCTTAAAGAGATTCTAGTATTCAAAACTCATTGACTTCTCTATTTGGATGTTCCATGTTCTATTCAAACTCAGCACTGTATGTCCAAACAGAACTTGTCTTCCTCTCAACCTGTGGTCCTTTCAGTGAATCACCAGTTGCCCAAATAACAAACACCTTGGCAACATTTTCATTTGTTGTGTTTTAAACAGTTTTACCGAGGTATAAATTATAGACCACGATAAATAGCACATATTTACTGATTTGCTTTTCTGTCAGTATAGATTGATTAGCGGTTTTCAGAATTTCATATAAATGGAATCATATAGCATGTACCTTTTTGTCTGGTTTCTTTCACTAAGCACAATTATTTTGAGATTTATCCATGTTGATGTGTGTATTAATTCCTTCATTCCTTTTTATTAGAATGTAGCATACCATTATATAGATATAACGTAATTTGTTTACTCATTTGCCTGTTGATGACCATTTGGGTCATTTCTAGCTTTTGGCTATTACAAATAAAACTGCTATTTTATGTCCAAGCCTTAATATATACACATGATTTCATTTCTCTTGGTTAAATTTGCTGAAGGTGAATGTCTAGGCCATATGGTAGGTGTGATTTTGTGTTAATTTTTAAAGAAACTTCTGGGTGTTACCCTTGACTTTTTGTGGCAGATCTAGTTGGCTGCCTTCCCCACAACCATCTCAATCCCTACTTTTCACTCTCTTCCACTGCAGAAGCAGAAAAGGTGACACTTGGTTTCCCAGAACCCTTTGCATCTGTGGCCAGGGCATATGGCTCCACCTGGCTGCGGAGACTTGAAGAAAACTCCGCTGGGAGTGGGAGGTGGGAAGCGAGGTTTTGCGAAGCCACCGGGTGGATGTAGCAGAAGGACTCCCTAGCGCTCCTCTAACGGCGCCCTTCCCTGTAAAGGGTGGTGTCTTGGAGCCAAGGGGACATTCCCATGCGGACCTTGTGGCCCCCATCCATACCACTCTCCACATATCTAGGACGCAGAACTCCTTAGGCTCATCGCCCCGACCCCTGCCAGGGGGCTCAGAGGGCCTCTTCCAGTCCCTTCCCCAACCGCCAGCCGCCGGCATGCTTACCCCTAGACACCGAGGGAGGCCAACTGCAGGCGGAGATGCGCTGGGGTGGCCACACGCATGCGTGTAAGGTCCCTAATGGCGCAGGATGCTGCACCGCGTGGAGAAAGTTTTGGAAGAGCTCTGAAAGTCTACTTGTGACACCAGAAAGAGTAACAGATATTCTGAGGCTAACCACCAGCATGCTGAGAATGGTCCTTAGTGACACCTTGGAGTTCCCCAAAACTTCCCTTTTAACAGCCTTGCCTCTAGTTTATGCCATTTTTGTTTTGTTTTTGGAGACAGTCTCCCTTTGTCACCCAGGCTGGAGTGCAGTGATGATCATAGCTCACTGCAGCTTCCAACTCCTGAGCTTAAGCGATCCTCCTGCCTCTGCCTCCCAACTAGCTTGAACCACAGACCTGTGCCCCTAGGCCAGCTAATTTTCCTTTTAAATTTTTTTGTAGAGACAGGGTCTCATTCGGTTGTCCAGGCTAATCTTGAGCTTCTATTCCTTGCACTGCAAAGTGTCCTGCCTGATACTTTCTCTCTCTCTCTTTCTCTCCCTCTCTCCTTTCAGCCAATCATCAAGTCCTTTCATTCCTATTTCCTTAATAGTCCTCAAATCTGTCCACTGTTCTCAAACCCTCTACCCTTGTCTTAGGGAAGGCCACTGTTATCTTCACTTGAATTCCCACAGATTCTGACTCTTATAGTGCAGACCTAGAGTCACTGAGTTCAAAGGCCAACGTGCTCCTTATGAGATTGGTGACTTTGCTGTGCCTAAGTTAAAAGTGCTTTTCTGCCAAGATTATTGTGACGACTAAATGCAATAAAGTACGTGGAACATTTAGCATAGTTTCTGGTTTTTAAAAATGTTTTTTTTTTCTAACCCCATATAATCACTTGCATTGATTATTTTGTGTTTACTTATACTTACCAAAAAAACAAACAATTTAAAAAAATTAAGTGTAAAATAGCCTTAGGCAAGTCCTCCAGGAGATATTTCAGAAAGCATTGCTGACATAGGAGATGACATCTTCATGTGTCATCTGCCCTTGAAGCCCATCCAGTGGGACAAGACGTGGCAGTGGAAGACAGTGATGTTGACAATCCTGATGCTGTGTAGGCCTACACTAATGTGGATATTTGTGTCTTCGTTTGTAATGAAAAAGCTTATAAATAAAATTAAAGCTGATAAAATTAAAAAATGTGAAAGTAGAAAAAAGCTTATAGAATAAAGATATAAGGAAAGAAAATATTTTTATACAGGAGTACAATGTTTGTGTTTTAAGATGTGTTATTGCAAAAGAGTCAAAAAGTTGAAAAAATTTTAGTTTTTATATAAAGTAAAAAAATTTACATTGAGCTGAGGTTAGTTTATTACTGAAGAAAGAAAAAAATTTTGTGTAAGTTTAATGTAGCCTAAGTGTATGGTAGTTTATAAAATCTATAGCAGTGTTCAATAATTTCCTGGGCCTTCACATTTACTTACCATTCACTCACTGACTCACCCTCCTAGATCCAATCATGGTAAGTGCCCTAAACAGATGTATCTTTTTTTAATCTTTTATACCACATTTTTACTGTACTTTCCTATGTGTAGACATATAAATACTTATCATTGTATTACAATTGCCTACAGTATTCAGAACAGTGACATGTTGTATAGTTTTGTAGCCTAAGAGCAACAGGCTATCCCAGATAGCCCTGGAGTGTAGTAGGCTATACCATCTGGGTTTGTGTAAGTACATGCCACGATGTTTGCACAGCAACAAAACTACCTAATAACGCACTTCTCAGAGCACATCCCGGCTATTAAGTGGTCCATAACCATATATATATATTTTACATATCTAATATATATATATATATATACACATTACGAACTTAAGCACGACCCACTGAAATGAGTTGATTTGACACTCATCTGCCACCTATGTGCTAGGGTGGTGGGAAAGTGGCTGTGGAGAAATCGTCCCTGTCTTTGTAGAGGCAAACGTTAAATAAATGATTATATAATAGTAATAAAAATTATTATTATTTCTATACCATTGATGAAGTGCTGTGGAGCTCAGGATCTTCCATGAGAATGGAAAATTTAAGGTGATGTCGAAAGGCCAAGGAGGAGTTAACTCAATAAATAGGCTCTTCAAAGAGAGAAGAGTGTGTTCAAGGACCCCAAGGCAGAAAGGAGAGGAGGTAGACAGACCAGGTTAGTTGGAATGCAGTGAGTAAAGGCGGTAAGACTCAGCAGGGAGAGGGTGAGCAGAGAGACAACCATATAGGGTTTGAAGCCATAATTATGGCTGAAGGCTGTATCCTAAGAACAGTGGAAAACCGTTGAAAGATTTTAAGTAAGTGACTGATGTGGTCAGGTTTGAACTGCAAAGAAAAAAACAAAAATAAACAAACAGAAACATCTCTGGCTGCCATGTAAGTGAATGGATCAGAAGGGACAATCTGAAAGTGGCTTGACCAGAAGGGAGAGTACGGCAATAGCCCAAGTAAGGTAAATAGAAAACGCAAAATACTTAGCACTTTGTAGCTACACTCCATGTGGCTATGGGCAATGTAGAAGTGGCAAAAGAAAGAGGAAAAGCATGTGGAAATGACAGGAAATGTGAGCAGACAGTTCATGGCATGATAAAGCTAAATAAATTGATATGGATTTTGATACTAATGCTTTTTAAATACCACTTTCATAACAATGATTAGTAATAATAAAACAATAACCATAGGTTAATACTTGTTGAGCACTTACCATGTGCTAGATAACTGTTCTATGATCTTTATATAAATTAATTCATTTCATCCTTGTTTCAGCTATTTGTTGCTTCCTAACAAACCACCTTACAGTTTAGTGCTAAAACAACCAAATATATATTTTGCTCCAAAATCGGCAGCTTGGGCAAAGCTTAAGGGTTGAGGGGAGTTTGTTGCTACTGTACTTGGTGTCAAAGTGTGACAAAAGTCTGACTTCCAGCTTAAAGTCTGAAAGCTAGAATCTCTGAAGCTTGCCCACACACATGCCTGTGACTGATGCCAGGTGTGTGCATTCTTCTACTATGATACCCAACTCAGTGCATTGCAGTGTTTTTGCTCAAATGTCCAATTCTCTGCTAGACCTTGAGCTTCTCCAAAACATTAAATAAGTTTTCTTATCTTTGTATCACCACTGTTTGGGGCACCACCCACACCATGGGTGCGACACAAATGTTTATAATGAACAAATGAATAATTCTGATCTTCACTAATGGTATATTTTCCTTCCCCAAACCCTTATAGGAAATTCTCCATATTCTATTTAAACTCACAGTGACTGGATTTTTATAACTGTGCAAGGCTACTATTTCATCAGGAAGTTTTCCTTGAGTCTCAGGCAAAATCTGCTTTTGCATAACTTTTACTCAGTTATTGTAGTTAGGATTCATAGAACTGCACAGAATGAGCCTTGGTTAGCTTCCATAAGACATCCATTCCCTCTAAGCTAAACACCTTAGTTCCCATTTCTGGGCCTCATGGATATGGTGTCCATTATTACCTCACTCTAGATGCATTCTCAGATTATCACTGTGGTTCACAGACGTACAGAACAAAATGCCTAGGGGAATACTAATGGTGAGCCTGTGGACAAAGGAACAAAGTGCCAGAGAAAACTATTCTGAAACTGTCATAAGCAAGTGAGCTGAAAAAGGAAGTGTAGGATGGGAGTGTGGATAGAGGACAAGATGAATTGAAGACCAGATCCTATCATGGACCTTCTCTGAACAGGCTGCCTCTCCGTTGAGAAGCAGAAGGAGACTGTCTAGGAAAGTAACCTGAGCCTCTGACTGAGTGGAAGTGGAGCAGGAAAAACAGGAGAAGTGAGGAGGTCAGTTGAAACCCAGTTGCCCACTTCTATCTGAAGATAACCTTTTTCAAAGCATAGTTCATTGATCATACACATAAGAATCTCCTAGCCTGCAGGTTAACATGCAATATCTGAGCTCAGCTCCATAACTATGAAATGTGCATTCTTCACAAACTCTAAAGTAATTCTTAAGTATGTTGAAAATCTTGTTTTAAAGAATGAGGTAAGATGGGAGCTACTCATATTCAAGTGTAGAAGACTGTTTTTAAAATTGTGTTTTGCAAAGTTGAAGACTCTCATGTTCTTCAGAAATTTTCTGGAAATATAAAAAGTCCCAGCTTAAGTGTTTCGTTTGCATAAGTTCCAGCCCACAGATCCTTATCCCAACCCATAAGGGCCTGAAAAACAATTTGAAAAGGGCTGCCTTTGTCAAAAGATCCTATCACAGTAACTCTTAGAGTCAGGCCTCCCATCCACAACCCTCTCCAAAGCCTCCCCCAGAAAAATAAGCAGTTGAAGAATTCAAACTCATGGTACATTTTTTCCATTCCAAGTCCCTAGTTTTATTGAAATATTAAATCCTTTCTCCTTTTCTACTGACAGATTTGAAGACAGGGTTTTATAAAACTTTCTTGGTTAAAGAATGGGTAAAAAAACGTGATGTATAGTTGTAGCAAATACTCTTTTTTTCTTAGAATTAGAAAGAAGCTAAAATGAATGTAGGCAAAAAACACGGTTTTTGCTTTATTAGAAAAATGTTTTGAGCCACTGACAGAGTGTCCTGAGGAGGTACCAGTGCACATTTTTTTTTTTTTTTAAGACAGGGTTTCACCATGTTGGTCAGGCTGGCCTTGAACTCCCGACCTCAGGTGATCCGCCCACCTTGGCCTCCAAAGTGCCTGGATTACAGGCGTGAGCCACCACGCCTGGCCTTCAGTGCACATTTTTAAATGGAATTCCAACAAGTGAAAATCTAACATTATTACACAAAAATATAAGAACTTTTCACATGTGAAAAGATTTTGCCTTAGTAAAATAATTCAACAATAGCGTTTCTTTAAATTTCTTCTCTCACCCTTAGCCTATCTCCCCGAAGCATTTATTTACAGAGCAGAAGGAAGATCAATGAGAAACAGAGTTTTAAAATGAGATAATATCAAATGAAGAGCAGCCTGAAATGGAGAGAAGGCATTGGTGATAATTTTACCATAAGCCAATGGGGGAAAATATGGATTTAAAGTGGATTCGCCTACAGCCTTTCAGAAGCACTGCTTTAATAGAAACACAGACGACTGCACTCAATCACTGAGTCTTCAAATGTTTATTAAGATCACCTATTGTGTGTCAACTGAAGATATACAGGTTGCCAAGACAGACACAGTTCCTCCCTTCAAGATAGAGCTAATGATACCAGGGATCAAGGCATTTAGTTATAATCGTGATAAACATTATAAAGAAAAAGTGCAAAATGCTTTGAGAATGAATTTATCATTATTACAATATTAAGCTAGAGGTTAATTTTAAATGAGGGGACAAATTTAAACAATTTTTTTAAAGCTTCAACGTTGAGTTTCTTTTTTTTTTTTTTTTGAGACAGAGTTTCACTCTTGCAGCCTAGGCTGGAGAACAATAGTGCGATCTTGGCTCACTGCAACCTTCCCCTCCCAGGTTCAAGCGATTCTCCTGCCTCAATCTCCTGTGTAGCTGGGATTAAAGGCACATGCCACCACGCCCAGCTAATTTTGTATTTTTAGTAGAGATGGGGCTTCTCCATGTTGGTCAGGCTGGTCTCGAACTCCCAACCTCAGGTGATCCGTCCACCTAGGCCTCCCAAAGTGCTGGAATTGCAGGAGTGAGCCACCATTCCCAGTGAATGTGGGCTTTCTTCTTTAAGTTTTTGAAAATTGTTTGGGAGAGTGATTTTTTAAAACATATATCGTGGGTGAAAGGTAAAACAGGCTGTGAGTCCTGTCGACTGTTTGCAATCAGCTAACTAGAACTCCATGATCTACTCTTTCCCCACTTCTCACTGCTGCACCTGACTAGTTAAAAAACCACCACCAACACTACCACCATCTACTGTGTGTCAAAGCCTGGATGTAAAACTCAGATGAAGAGGTGACTTACTGCTTTCCAGTGACTTTGCTTTCCTGGTGTAATTTCCTACAAGGTCCTTCTCTGAGGGCAAGGACATTCACATTTATTGAGTGCTGAGTCTTTGGGAGGAATTGGATCAATTTTGCCCAGCAATCCTAAGATACGTGTATTGCTGTTTTTGTTTCGAAAATGAGAAAAACGGAGGCTCAGAAAGACAAAATAATTCATTTCAAGTCAGCTGCGCCTGTTCCTATCACTACACTAAGCTAGAAAATGGAGGAGGGGACAGAGTGACAGATAAAAGACGAGTTTCACTGACAATTAGTCTATTGTTAGCAAAGCGAATGGGTTGAGCCAAACCTAATTAGAGCCAACAAAATGCTGCCTTTTTATCAAAAGTAAATGCAGGGTAAGTGAAGTAAATGAAGGAACAACTGGAGGTTCTTGAGCGAGAAATAGCAGTTGAGATTTTGTGTGAAAAATAGTTTGCAATAAAATTAGATTGTCCTAAAATGCGTGAGGAGACTAAGCATTGTACTCAAGCAGTTTTTAAGATGTTTGTTTTACCTTTGGCAAAGTTTGTAATAGATAACCAGTTAAGATTATAGAGAGTTTATTTTGTGAATTAGAAGAAATTGTGCAATGTCAGTTTACACAACCAACTTAAAGTTTTTAATTCTAAGCAAGGAATGAGGGGAAAAGCTAAAGTAATTAGACCAGAGAACTTACAGAAAACTAGAGATAAGCTGAATATGTAGTGTTTGTTAACAAACAGGAATGTGAAAGATCAAGATTTGCTTCCTCCCGGATAATCAGTCAAGAACAGAAAGCAGCAACTACCAAGGTTGGTAAATTCTAGTCTTAGCTCTGCTACCCTCTACCCAATGAAGACCAGATAGATGTCAGTTAAAAGAGTGTGCAGATTTTATAAACATCTCAAAATGATTGGTGACAGCCAATTCATTCTAAATTCAAACCACCAAGGCCTCACCATTCAAGGTGACCCACAGGAAGGTAGGCTGTAGTGGAAACAGGTTGAGATTCACCTTGAAATTTTATTCTCCATCAAACTGTTACCCTATTTATTTGATTTGTTGTGTCTTTATCAACAGAAGTAAGGAAATGCTACGTATATATTTGTATACTTAGAAGTATATATGATAGGGCCGGGTGTGGTAGCTCATGCCTGTAATCCCAGCACTTTGAGAAGCTGAGGCGGGCAGATCACAAGGCCAGGAGATAGAGACCATCCTGGCTAACATAGTGAAACCCCATTTCTACTAAAAATATGAAAAATTAGCCAGGTGTGGTAGCATGTGCTTGTAGTCCCCGCTACTCAGGAGGCTGAGGCAGGAGATTGCTTGAACCCAGGAGGTGGAGGATGCAGTGAGATGAGATCACGCCCCTGCACTCCAGCTGGGGGGACAGAATGAGACTCAGTCTCAAAACAAAAACAAAAACAACCCCAAGAAGCATATTTTATAATCATAAATATGTTGTAGAAAAATAAATATGTTTACACAACATTGTAAGAAAAGTTCGCTTCTATATACAAAAGAATACAGTTTTAGAGAGTCTTCAACAATACTATTCTGTTGATCTGGCTACAAGATATTCTCTCCAATGATAAATTTGCTAGCAAATTATCTTACGAAAGGGTGATTTTTCTATATAAATATCCCTAATGGTGATGAGATCATCACCATTCTTTATTCTACTACCAAGTAGCAATGCCCTTTCTCCGCTAAACATCTCAGTGACTTCCTATCCACAAGCAGATCTAAACTCCTAAGCCATTAGCCAAACAAAATAATATTGTAAAAAGTTTAGACAATTAAAAGAGAAAATAATTTGAGATGAAATTGCATATAAGACATAACCTACTTTCTTCTATATGTTTAAGATATTTTAATATCTTTAATTTATTTACTAGATATCGTATCAAGTCTGCTTAGCCTCTAGTTCCTATCAACGTGGGTAAGAATTCTAGCAATTCATCCAGAACAATAGAATCCTAGTTCGGTAAAACAATGTGTATATTCTTTTAAATATACATGCCATACTTCTGAATACATTTAAATGAATTTGAGGTCATGTACCTAATGTTGTCTTTTCTTTCCTTTTGACATGGACTCTCCTGATTGCCTTTTCAATTTTCCTTCAACAAAAAGTAAGAAATAAGTAGTAGAAGGAGGTAATTGATGATGGGCTTTTAAATATCCCAGAAAGCAGCAGTCCACATAACTTTTTTTTTTTTTTTTTTTTTTTTGAGATGGAGTTTTGCTCTGTCACCCAGGCTGGAGTGCAGTGGTGTGGTCTCAGCTCACTGCAAACTCTGCCTCCTGGGCCGAAGAGATTCTCCTGTGTCAGCCTCCAGAGTAGCTGGGATCACACGTGTACACCACCACGCCCGGCTAATTTTTGTGTTTTTAATAGAGATGGAGTTTTGCCATGTTGGCCAGGCAGGTCTCGAACTCCTGACCTCAGGTGATCTGCCCACCTTGGCCTCCCAAAGTGCTGGGATTGCAGGTGTGAGCCACTGTGCCACCCCAGTCTACATAACTTTTAAATCGATGCCCATGAATAAGAATGGTTCTTCAAGATGACAGCACTGAATCGGAACTCTTTCTGTTCAGTATGGAATGATAAATTGACTTAAAATGATCAGATTACTAATAAGTATAATAACGATTAAATTATCGACTTATACCAGAATTTTAGGTGGTTTGCAAAAATATATAAAATAACCATGACAGTGTTGTAACAAAGAAATATATAACAAAGAAAAAAATAATAAAGCCAGACATGAGATTAGTATATGTGCCTTCAAAAGTCCTACATACTTGCCAGAGATGGGTCACAAACAGGAGTCTGATCTTTCTGACAATTGAGGGGCCTAAGTCAGTTATCTGATTTACAGGATCTGTGAGACAGAAACCAGTGCAACACAGGTACTCAGATCTGCCTGAGAGGCTGACACTTTGCTCGAGTTGGATGTGATAGGTTGACTGAATGACCCTCAGTCAACACTAGAGCACATTAGTGATCCAAGGCCAAATGTTCTATGCCATGGCAGCACAGCTGAGAGAACACTGGTGGGGAGCATTTTTTTTTTTTTTTTTGAAATGGAGTCTTGCTCTATCACCTAGGCTGTACTGCAGTGGCATGATCTTGGCTCACTGCAACTTCCATCTCCCAGGATTAAGCAATTCTCCTGCCTACTTAGAATGGGATGGCACAGTGGCTCACACCTGCAATTCTTCTGCCTCAGTCTTTTGAGTAGCTGGGATTATAGGCACCTGCCACCCCACACAGATATTTTTTTTTTTTTTGTATTTATAGTAGACATGGGATTTCACCATGTTGGCTAGGCTGATCTTGAACTCCTGACCTCAGGTGATCTGATCTGACCGCCTTGGCCACCCAAAGTGCTGGGATTACAGGCGTGAGCTACTGTACCCAGCCAGGAGCATTTTTAAAGCAAGTTTTACCAAATTACAAAAGTGAACAAGAAAACTCTACAAGAACACCCACAGAAAGCCTAACTATGAGCAATGGATTTGCTGGTGAAGCTTCTAGATTGAATTGTTTGCCAAAGATATGCCTGGGTAGGTATCTGAATGGAATCCCTTGCCAAACGTAGTTATTAAGTTTCAGCCAGTTATATTTTGAGAGATGGCTACCAAAATGGACCACCTGGGCCTTGGAATAGTTGGCAGTTCTATGCAAGCATGGCCTGCCTGGCATCTCACAACAGAACCAGTTCATTCATGAGACCAAAGAAAATGTAATCTCCTGTCTTCCATGGTTGCATACTCATGCTGAAGGAACAGCCTATCACTTTGAGGTGGGTGCAGGAAGCTATGTGTGGTTGCTGGGTATATTAGTGTTAAGCCTGCATTCAGAAGAGAGAACGTGTACAAGTTACAGGCCTGAGGAGTGGAGAGACAAGAAGCTGAGGAGGAGAGTTACAATCACCGGCATTGTGTTGAGCTCAATGCTATGTGTGACTTCTTATGGTGCTTGGTATAACAGATTTTGTGGGGGTGCTATGAAAGAGCTTTTCATCCTTCGAAATAATTAAATAAAAAGGAGGATGGTCTGGCATGCTGCATAACTCTGGGGAATTTGTCTGCTCTGGAAAAAGGAGCAAAGTCCTGAAAATAGGACATTGACTAGGATACAACTTATGAAATGTTAAAGATTTTCCTATATTCCACTCTAAGGAATTTGCAAATCCTCGGTTTATAATTTTAAACAATGACATTCGAGTAGGATGGACAAGCGCCTTCAAATTTTTCATTTAAAGAGGTGGCACAGAAGGATTAAGTCAGGAAGACCCTAATACTGCAGGGGAAAGAAGTAAAGGAACAGGAAAGAAAGCTTCTTTTTACCAAATGTCAAGGACCTAAACAGAATAAAGGTAAAAAAGAAGCAAGAGTCAGAACTGAATATACAACATAATGCCTATTTTGTTTGCTTGTTTCAAATATGCTCTGAGTGGAAGAATTCCAGAACTTCACTTTCTATTTTTTCTTATTTTACTTAATGGTTTTTGTGCTTATTTAAGTATATATGTATTAGTGAACCTGAGTTACTTTCCCTCCTGTATGATCAGGAAGGAAAGGATTGCTTTTAAAAAATTCAAACAGGCCTGAGTGCTGCAGGGGAGACTGAGGCAGGAGGCTCACTTGGGTTGAGGTTGCAGTGAGCCATGTTTGCAACACTGCACTCCAGCCTGGGCAACAGAGGGAGACACTGGCTTAAAAAAATCAAACAGATGATGTCCATGGTTATGTTTCTCCAGTAGGAAAAATACCATCCCTAGCTACAGTGTATCTTAAATTGTGTCATGTGATGCTCTGGGGTGATTCGTTTCCTAGCTGACCTAAAACTAAATATGGCTTTGTTGTAAAACAGATTCTTTCACAGTCCAGCAGGCATTTGCCGTAAGACTTTTATTTAATAATCTGCACACAGCCTTAAGTTCAAAGTAATGTGGATAAATAAAAGTAAAAAAATTTTCAACATTGGCTGGGCGTGGTTGCTCACACCTGTAATCCCAGCACTTTGGGAGGCCGAGGTAGGTGGCTCACCTGAGGTCGGGAGTTTGAGACCAACTGGTCAACATGGTGAAACCCTGTTTCTACTAAAAATACAAAAAAAATTAGCTGGGCATGGTAGTGGGAGATTATAATATCAGCTACTTGGGAGGCTGAGGTAGGAAAATCCCTTGAACCCAGGAGGCAGAGGTTACAATGAGCTAAGAGAGTGCCACGGCGCTCTAGCCTGGGCGACAAAAGTGAAACTCCGTCTCAAAAAAAAAAAAAAGTTTTTCTTCAACATTAAAAGAATGCTTAGGTTAAAAAGATTATAAATGTTTCATCAGGTCAGAGAATTGCTTGAGGTGAGGCGTTTGAGACCAGCCTGGTCAGCATAGTGAGACCCCATCTCTACAAAACATTAAAAAAATCAGCTGTACTTGGTAGTGCGAACCTGTAGTCTCAGCTACTTGGGAGAATGGCTTAAGCCCAGGAGTTCGAGGCTGCAGTGAGTCATGCTTGGTCTACTGCACTCCATCCTGAGGGACAGAGTGAGATTCTGTCTCAAATAAATACATTAATAAAAATTTCTCATGTGAACCCACTTGAAGTGTTTAACTTTTATTTTAAAATGACACATGAAAGTCATAGATATGCACACTTTGTGTTTTAAGCATCTGAAACATGATATTTTTATTCTAATAAGATAACGTAAGTCGTGACAGATATTTTACTGTCTAAAAATATTTCCAGAATAATCAGATTAAGCTCATGGATTAGAGATGATTTCTTGTAACTTCATAAACATTAGTTTGGTTTGTCAAATAATAAAAGTAGTTCAATTTTTTAGTGATACAAATTTGAAATGGGCTACATTATGGCTTTAAATAAAACCTCCAAATATAAATAAATAATTAAATCTCTATCTCTATCTCTATTCTATCTATCTATCTATCTATCTATCTATCTATCTATCTATCTGTCTGTCTGTCTATCTATCTATCTATCTGTCTATCTATCTATATCTATATCACCGAGGCTGGAGTGTGGTAATGTGAATAGGTTGCAACAGCCTTGAACTCCTGGGCTCAAGGGATCCTCCTGCCTCAACTTCCCAAATAGATTTAACTACAAGCATGAGCCACACTACCTCTACCTTCTCTTTCCTTCCTTCCTTTCTTTCTTCTTTTCTTTCTTTCTTTTCCTTCTCTCTCTTTCTCTCTCTCCCCCTCCCTCTCCTTTCTTTCTTTCTTCCTTCCTTTGTCTCTCTCCTCCTCCTCCTTTTTTTTTTTTTTTTTTTTGAGACACAGTCTTGCTCTGTCACCCAGGCTAGAGTGCAGTGGCATGATCTCAGCTCACTGCAACCTTCTCCTCCTGGCTTCAAGCAATTCTCCTGCCTCAGCCTCCTGAGTAGCTGGGATTACAGGTGTGTGCCACCACGCTCAGCTAATTTTTGTATTTTTAGTAGAGACGGGGTTTCACCATGTTGGTCAGGCTGGTCTTGAAGTCCTGACCTTGTGGTCCACCCGCCTTGGCCTCCCAAGTGCTGGGATTACAGGCATAAGCCACTGCGCCCGGCCGGCCAGCTCTCTCTCTCTCTTTCTTTCTTCCCCTCCTTCTCCCTTCCCTCCCTCCCTCCCTCCTTCCCTCCTTCCTTATTTCCTTCCTTCTTTCTGAACACCTGGCCTCAAGTCATCCTCCTGCCTCCACCTCCCAAAGTGTTAGGATTAGAGGTGTAAGTCACCATGCCCAGTCCATCTATCTTTATGTTGTGAAGAGTATGCTTTAGAATTTTTCCAAATAATACTAATATACTTTTTGCCGATATTTAGACTGAATCTTCCTGCTTTGTAGAAGCATTTTTTTTTTTTTTTTGAGACAGGGTCTCACTCTATCACCCAGGGTGGAGTGCAGTGGCGTGATCTCGGCTCACTGCAGCCTCAACCTTCCAGGCTCACATAATACTCCCACCTTAGCCTCCTGAGTAGCTGGGACTACAGACGCTCACCATCATGAACATCTAGTTTTGTATTTTTTGTAGAGATGGGGTTTCACCATGTTGCCCAGGTTGGTCTTGAACTCCTGAGCTCACGTGATCTATCTGCCTTCACCTCTCAAAGTGCTGAGATTACAGGTGTGAGCCACTGTGCCTGGCCAGAAGTACTTTTAAAATAAGTGGATTTGGTTACATAATCTCTAAGACCACTTCTAGTTAGAAAAAAAAAAAAAAAAAAAGAGAAACATTTTCTTATCAATTAAGCTATACTTTCAGAGGACAGTTGGTATACTCTATTTTAAAAAATGCTTTTAAATGATAATTCTGGAAATTTTCATATGAAAACAATTCTGTTTAAACATGAATAACTCCATTATCTATGAATACTTGGTTAAACCTTATCAAAAGATCAGAAGAATCTGCTAAAAATCTCAATGTAATACACAACACGCTGATCTTCAGAAAGAAAACAGATGAAAACATTGAGTTTTTGTTGTTATTTGATTTTGATTTTTTTCTGCAAGACACACTTCAAATTGCAAGAAAAAAATATTGCTGAAGTTATAGAACATTTTGTAGCTCTCAGCTTGATGAATAGTAGAAAAGTAGAGAGAAGACAGCATTCGCCTTCTCTTTCCAAGACCGTCAGAAAACACTCCCTTCCCTACACCCTTTGAGCCTGTCTCTAAAGTGAAGCCATCCAGGGCTTCCTTAGGTACAATGCCACTTTATTCTATTTCTACCTTCCACACAGTTCCCCTTTGTGTTCCCTGAATGAATGTGTCCTTCTTGGGATCACATTCAGACACAAAGCTGTCCTCAGAGAGTGTACCAGGATCTTCCCCAGTTCTGTCTCTCAAATGAGCAATATACTGGTATTTAATGAACGAGCCAACGATTCTTGGGACCACTAGTGTTGTAAATGTGCCTTAGCTATTCCTGTTTGCTACTTTTGAGGAGAGCTGGTGCTGTTACTACTGAAAACTGAAATGCAGAAGGATCCAGAGACTACTTAGCCAGATCTATCCAAGCACTGGACCCCTTAGGCCCTCCCAAACTGCGGCTCAGCTCTGGCCTGGCTCTACAGAGCAGGCTGGACCTGGTTCTCCTCTGAATCCAAACATCTCTGGGAAAAGAAATCCAGATTAGGATCCAGTTTGTTTCAAAGGAATCTTGAGGACAGATCAGAACCTTTCAAGTCCTCTCTAGAGTCAGGTTTGGATTTGCTTCTGAAAAGTGTGGTGCCGGACTACAAGGCTCAGACGTGGTGTCTGATTCTGGCTCTGCCACTGATATGCCCTTTTCAGTTTTCGTGACTCCTTCCATTGCACCATCTGCTCATTTCAAGCAGATCCAAATCTACCTGTCCAGTGAGAACTGAATAAACCACCCCTAACAGACCCTACCTTTCCCAGTGCTGGAGGACAAGCTAACATTTGTCCTTCATGTTAAGCTAGTTATGTCCACATAAATGATTTTATTTGCATCTGTATTATTTATATTTGTATTATTTTGCTATTCTCTTTGCAGATAAGATACTCCTGAATTCATTCCAGGTCAGTTGGTACAAGATATTCCTTTAAGAGGAGAAGAGTAGCAGCTGTATTTGGTATCTTCACAAAGAAAATACTTTTCCAGTAGAAGAGGCCAAGATGTGAGAAGATCATTCCAGTTGTCCTACATAGCTATAATCTCAAATTGACTTTTTTCTTGCACATAACTAAAAAACAAAAACTCTGAACAAGAACAACAAAAGGTAACCTTATTTGCTCCCCTATGCCCCTGCTATTTCTTTTCCCTTCTTTTAGCACCCTGAGTTTTCATATTTCCCTGGACTCCTTTTGTCACAGGAAAAAAAGCACATCTCACAGAGCAAGTTCTCTGAGCCAAGCTGAGTGTGCTGTCTCTCCAGAATAATTCATCATTAAAAATCACAGAATGGCATCTCTTGACACGCAAAGAAACATTAGAATACAAATTGTTAGAGAAAAATCATTCTCCCCTTTCTCTTACACTGCTGTTAGCATTTTAACTTCTGCTAACCTGTTTTTATTTGCTTAGGCTTTTTCTATGTGTATAATATATGGATTCCACAACTTGGTTTTCCACAGACTTTTTTTTTTTTTTTTGAGATGGATTCTCACTCTGTAACCCAGGCTGGAGTGCAGTGGTACAATCTCAGCTCACTGCAACGTCTGCTTCCCGGGTTCAAGTGATTCTCATGTCTCAGCCTACCGGTTAGCCATCATGCCTGTGTAATTTTTGTATTTTTAGTAGAGATGGGGTTTCACCATGTTAGCCAGGCTGGTTTTGAACTCCTGGCCTCAGATGATCCACCCACCTTGGCTTCCCAAAATGTTAGGATTACAGGCGTGAGCCACTGCTTCTGGCTATTCCACAACCTTTAATGGTTATGCACTAACCCCTCCAGGGATAAGCAGCCCAGTTTTCTTAACCTGTTTGAGGGTTAGATGAAGCAACAGAATGATGGAAGAATCAATTTTCACTGTTGAAACCTTAAGTTCACTGGGAGGCAGATGAAGTAGAGATTTTGAACATGGGAGAAGTTCATGGGCCCCATCCTCTAGATGTTAAAGAGTAGCCCATCATGGTCAATTTATCTTTTCTTTATTTTTAAAAAGTATAAATAGCTTTACTGAGATATAATTCACATATTATACACTTTACCTAAAGTATACAATTCAGTGATGTCTAGTATAGCCACTGAGTTTGTGTAGCCATCACCATAGTCAATTTTACAACATTGATGGTCAATTTCTTTGAGTAATGAGAAAGTGAATACCTTTATTTCACATGGCATTTGAAATCAGTACCCACTAAATGATGTTTCTCACACCAAGACTGATGGTTAACACCCTCTAACTTCAGTCCTACCTCTGGATAGGTAGGAAGGTTAACTAGAGTTCCTATATACCGGCACACACAGTTCCTTTGGGTCAACATGTGAGAGAGCAGTAGCAAACAGTCTTTGCCTATGGCTGGGTTCACTTCTGGTTCCTGATGCTGTGTTTCAATCTACCTTTGTTTCTGTCAGTTGGGAGAGCTGATGTCTTCTTTCTGCTTCAGACCCCTTGGCTTCCAGACTCCAGCCCACTCTTGACTACAGGTGACACTGACACCCTGGAGCCTGCTCTGTTGCCTTGGCCACCTTTCCTAGGGCTCTTGGCCTTGTTCCTCACCTCTTGCTGCACTGGAGTCCTCACCCACTATTGCAGATCCCAGTCTCAGACACTGGTGTGGCCTTCTCACCAGAGCAAGCAAGGCCAGCCAACCAGCTCTGTTCTATTGAAACCCTTGCCCTATTTTGAAATCATGAGTGATTCTCTGCACTTCAGCAGGGCCCACTTCACCAACTGAAGATAAGGAAGCCCATATTACTAAAGGTCAAGTTTCTAAATCCAGGACTTGTATGATAGTCTAAGAACCAGATATAAACTAGATTGAAAAATCTAGTTTTTCTGTACTTTCTTGGTATGTATTCCTTTTACAAGCAGAAAAAATTATTAACTTAAAAAAAAACATTTTTAGGCTAAGCATTATGATTCACACTTGTAATTCCAGTGCTTTGGGAGGCCAAGGTGGGAGGACTGCTTGAGGGCAGGTGTTCAAGACCAGCCTAGGCAACATAGCAAGAGCCCTGTCTATAGAAAAAAAAGTTTTTTCAGATTAGCCAGGCACACACCTATAGGTACTGGGGAGGCTGAAGCAGGAGGCTTGCTTGAGCCCCAGAGGTCAGGGATACGGTGAACTATGATCCCTCTATTGCACTCCAGCCTGAGCAACAGAGTGAGACTCTATCATAAAATTCACTCATTTCAAGTGGACAAATCAATGTTGTTGTTGTTTTTTATTTTCCTCTGGAGACAGAATCTTGCTCTGTCACCCCCATTGCAGTGCAGGGGTGTCATCTCAGCTCACTGCACCCTCTGCCTTCTGGGTTCAAGCGATTCTTGTGCCTCAGCCTCCTGAGTAGCAGGGATTACAGGTGTGCACCACCACCCTTGGCTAATTTTTTTGTATTTTTAGTAGAGACGGGGTTTTACCATGTTAACCAAGCTGTCTCCAACTTTTGACCTCAAGTGATCTGCTCGTCTGGGCTTCCCAAAGTGCTGAGATTACAGGCGTGAGCCACTGCACCATGCCAAATCAATGGTTTTTAATAACTCTATCAAGTGCCACAGCCATCATCATAAATCAGATTTATAACATTCTCTTCACCCCAGTAAGAATCCTCATGTTCATTTATAGTTAATGCTCCTCCATCTCAGCCACTGCACCAAGCAACCACTAATCTACTTTGTATCTATTACTTTTTTGAACATGTTGTATATATAGAATCATACAACATGTGGTTTCTTTCACTTAACATGTTTTTGAGTTTCATCCATGTACATGTATCAGTTTATTTGCTTTTATTGCTCAGTGTTCTATCATATGAACAAACTACATTTTATCTATTCATTCATTCAGTGATGGACAATTGGGCTGTTTCCATTTGGGGGCTATTATGAATAACACTGCTATGAACATTTGTGTGCAAGTTTCTATGTGTATGTATGTTTTCATTTCTCTTGTTTGTAGATACTCAGGAGTGAAATACTGGGTCATCCAGCAACTTTATGTTTAACTTTTTGAGAAAATGCCAAACTGTTTTCCAAAGTGGCTACATTAACTTTTTTTTTTTTTCCGGCTCTTTTCTGTAAGTATATATTAGCTTCTAGAACTCCACCCTAGAACTTAAAGTATACCTCTTGGTATTTAGATAGACCCCTGGATCTGGCTTTTTCATCCTCTTCTCAGCAGATTTAGCTGGTGACTCAGGAGATAGACTATTATAAAATTATAGTCATACTTGTACTGGCTGAAGACATCACCTGAAAAATTATTGATGATTCTTCTGCATCCTTCATATTTCCTTAAGCTCCCAATAAACAACAGACCCTTTGCTTGGCTTTTCTGGGCTATGACAATCTCTATCATAAAGAATTTGAGTGTTCAGGACGGAAGTACACCTTTAGCCTAGCTGTCTGCCCCTTTGGAAATTTTTTTATAGTTATCCTGTAGGCAGCCTCACCTTGAAAGACTGTAGTTCACTGTAGATAGAATCTAAACATCAAAAATCTAATGAATATTGACTACATGCCCAGCACTCCGCTTGGAGCTGTGGATTACAGAAAAGAAATCCTATGTTGTCTTTTCACTTAAGAAAGTTACAATTTGGCTGGGAAGATTTAAAAACCAAGTACATGTTAAACAGAACAAATTCACGTCTGAACAGATTGAAGGTGACAGTACTATGGTTTGGGATAGTAAACCAGAAAAATTAAATCAGACAGGAAAAGGAAGGCAGAGGACCTGGAGTTCATTTAATTTGTTTTGTTGAACAGTCAGACACTGTTCTAGTCACTGGAGATACAGCAATGAACAAAGTTGACAAAATCCTTACCCTCAGAGAGCTTACATTCTAAGAGGACATAAAAATAAGAAAAAATAAAGTGAAACAAATAGTATGACAGATGGTGGCCATGGAAAAATAAAGCAGAAAGTGGGATGTATGTGTGCAAATTAAGATAGTTGGTCAGGGACCACGTCTCTCAGAAGGTGATACATATGAGCAAAAGCCTGAAGAAATGAAGAAAGCAGTCATATGGCTCTCGGGGAAAATAGTATTCCAGACACAGAAAACAACAAGTGCAACAGCCTGAGGAGGGATGTGCCTGGCAGGCTAGAGAAACGGCAAGAAGACAAATATGGCTGGGGCGAAGTGAGCAAGAAAGTAAGTAGTAGGTGATCAGGTCAGAAAGACAATGGGGGAACTTTCCGGGCAGGGCCTTGGGGGTCATTTTAAGAATGTGATCTTCTGGTCAGGTGAGTTGGCCCACGCCTGTAATCCCAGCACTTTGGGAGGCCGAGGCGGGTGGATCATGAGGTCAGGAGTTCGAGACCATCCTGGCCAACATGGTGAAACCCTGTCTCTACTAAAAATACAAAAATTAGCTGGGCATGGTGGTGGGTGCCTGTAATCCCAGCTATTTGGGAGGCAGAGGCACGAGAGTCCATTGAACCTAGGATGAGGAGGGTGCAGTGAGCTGAGACTGCACCCTCGCACTCCAGCCTGGGTGACAGAGCCAGACTCCGAATCAAAAACAAAAAATGTGATCTTCTATTCTGAGTTAGATGGGAATCCAATGGGAGGTTTCAAACAGGCAAGTAAGATACTTGGATATGCTTTAACAGAATCACTTGGCAGCTGTGCTAGGAGTAGACTGAGCATAAACTGAAGGGGAAAGGCACAGAGACCACCTGGGAGACTATTGAAATAATCTGTTGGCATGATCCTCTTTTGAACCAGGAGCCACCGTGAACAAAAGACAGCATTCAGGAAACACTGAAGTACTGTACTTGGCTGCAGAGAATGCCAAGTGGGGAAAGGTTGGAGATGATGGATAATTATGGTAGGATTAGATTTGGTAGCAGGTAAAAGAGAGTCTAGAGTCAGAAAAATAGGAAGTTACCCTAATGCATTAGTCTGGTAGGGTTGCCACAAGGAAATACCATAGACTGGGTGCTTTAAACAACAGAGATGTATTTTTTCACAGTTCTGGAGACTACAAGTTCCATATCAAGGTGCCAACTAATTTAGTCCCTGGTGAAGGCTCTCTTCTTGGCTTATAGATAATTGCTTCTCACTGTGTCTTCACATGATCTTTCCTCTGTGCTGGCATAAAGAGAAAAAGCTCTGGTCTTTCTTTTCTTACAAGGGCACCAATACTATTGGATTGGGAATCCACTTTCACTACCTCATTTAACCTAAATCACCCTCTCAGAGGCCCTATCTCCAAATACATTCCCATTAACGGTTAAAGCTTCAACATATGAATTTGGTGGGGGTGCGGGGAGTGACACAATTCAGCTCATAATATGTAGATTATCAATTAGAGAATTCTGGGGAGACAAACCTGATATTGGCGACTAGGATGAATTGAAAGAGAAAAGTTTAGGGGACTAATCTAGAAGCTATGTGTAAGGATCAAATCAAGAGATGTTGCAAGCCTTGACTAGGGCACAGGTTAGCTAGTGAGGGAAAAGAGAGCCTTAGAGAAATTCCCTAGCTCTACTACCACATTTTTGTGATAGAAATTTTGTGTCTTTAGTTAGTACTTATCACATTTATTGAATATACACCAGAGCATATCAGAATGAATTAGACACACAAATACACCATTTGCTCATCCACACATATATACCATGACACTCCACTACATGTACTTTCACTCACCCTTACCCACTTGCACATGCCTGTAAGCATCTGTCAAATAGTAATTAGAGGATGCAAATGCAGAAGAAAAAGAACAAGCTTACAATATAAGTTTGTGAGAGAAAAGACTGTGTAGATAGGAAGGAGAATCAGGAGTATCACAGTTAAGAGAGAGAACTGAGATTCAAGATTTCCGAAGCCCAGGAGAAGACTCATGACTAGGTAAGGTGAGTTCTCTCTAACATACTCTGCTAACCAAGTTACATTTATTTTCCACTATTCCGTGGACACAGGTCATACTAAAAGCCAGTGTTTTGTAAACAGGCATATGTGGCATACAGAGTTGATATTCATTTGATGGTTATCTTTGTTGAGGTTTCAGAAAGAGGCCACTTGGCTGATCTGAACTCCCCATTTTCAGTTCAATAGGCAGTGTCTGCTGACTCTTCCTGTACCAGGGTGATCTGAGCTAAATGAGGACAGGGCTTTCTAGAAGGCAGATTCAAAAGAAACAAAAGGTAAAGGCAATATGCTGTTTAAGCTAACATTGCAGGTGTGCTGAGTAGGGTGCACTGACACTGCAAGGGCAAGAGGTGGGAAGGGAAGGGACAGAATACTGCATAGGAGAAGCTAGGTAGCCCAGAGGTTAGCATACGGCCCTGGAGTTATGCTGATCTTGGTCTCAAGCTCAGCTTCTCGACTCAGTGCTGTGGTCTTGAACACATTATTTAACCTTTATGTGCCTTTGTTTTGTTAACAGAAAGGAAATCAGAAAAGAACAGTACTTACCTCATAGGTTGCAGTGAACATTAAATGACGTACCATATCAAAAGCATTCATCATAGCTTGACACACAGTAGGCGTTAAAATTAACTGGTGGAAGTTGTTTTCTAAAAGCCAAAAGTAGAAACATTTGAAATGCTACAAATAATAAGCATTAAGCTTTCTGTTAAAAAATAAATCTAACTAGATTATAGGTCTTGAGAGTGGTGGGAGTATCTTGGTCAAAAAAATTTTTGTGAAACATCCCACTGGTAAAAGGAGTTTTCTCACAATCCCATTCTTTGTGAGACTGAATATGGAATGCCACAGAACTAGACAAGAATCTCACTCCAAGTTTGCAGACCACCAGATGCATGATGACATTTTCCAAGATATTTGCTAGGTTTTTTTCCTCTAAATAATGAGTCATTATTGTAAGATATTGTTTACTGTAAAACTCTTGTGTTCCTGCCATACATACTAAAACAAAAGATCACTTTAAAGGCACATTATATTGTAGTCAAGAATAAAAGAATATAATGTTATGAAATGTCATGCTGTATGATAGGCCCTGTCTTGCTGTGCCTGCTTTATATCAATTTAAAATGTACACATTAGATACAAAGCAAGTGGCAGAACATTTAGTTGAACCCCATTTATGCAAAAATTATGTGTTTTTATATGCACAGTTTCTGGAAGGGCAGAAAATAATCTAACTACTGATAAGGTCAAGATGCTCTTGCTTTTCACAATATATCCCTGTGTACCTTGAGTTTTTTTTTAATCAGTGAACACATATTATTTGCAGAATAATTTTCTAAGCCATATGAAAATGCATACAGAAGAAAAATTTATTCTCCCACATTACGAGCAGGACTCAAAACTATAGGAATAATTTAAAGAGAAGGCATAAAAAATGTCATCTGAGATTGTCTTTCAAGATAAAAGACAAACATAGCAGATAAAAAATAAATGGGTATGCGAAGATAACTATTAAAACATTAAGACAGCTATAGGCTAATTCATGTAGAGAACGAGGATCTCTTCACAGGTCATCCCATGAAGAATTACCTCCAAGTATTCCCAGGGTTATTCTGTAAATGTGGGGGTTTGAGCCAGAGCATTTTCACTAAAATGAGGGAACCCAGTGAAGTTCAGCCCAGAATAAACTGTGACTTATAGGTTCCAGCCACATGTAGTATCTGGATGTATCTATGCTGCTACACCCAATTCTGCTCAGCACTTTGCCTTCATTAAGTCACAATAATGACTCTAAGGGCGGTAGCTTTATCATAGTAATAATGGAACCCCTGTCCCTATATTGACTGAAAGCACATTTCTAAGTACTTTGATTTTTGTCCTGTGCCCTCACTCCGACTCTTGGATATTATGAAAGAAAAGCCAAATAACTTGCTCATAATTAAATGTCATGCATTCTTATACAAAAATGGACATTTAACTAGTGAAAAATTAAAATTTCTTGGCAAGAAGTCTCTTGATATGGGGGTATAGCCATAAGTGACCTAAACTAGAGAATGAAGTCACTAACAGCCCTCCCAAAAGCCCCAAACCGTATGTCAAACAAAGACCAAATTAAGATAATAAAAGCATTCTAAAAATTAAGGAAAAATGTTCCAAAAAAGAGGAGTCTTGGTGAAGACAAGATAAAATGCTACTTTTTATTGACAGAGTCCTCTCTAAGTTATGGAGATTGATATAACCTCCCCTGCAAGTGTCTTCAGTAAATATTTTGCTCTACAAAATAAAATAATCCAGAAACGTGTAGTTTCTCTGCCCAAACAATGATCACTTTTAACTGCTCTATGGCTAGTGAGTGAAGCTATATATATATATAACCTATATAATACCTATATTATATATAGGTATGTGTGTATATATATATACACACACACACACACATTATATATATATACATATGTATGGTTATATATGTATATACACATACATATATATATATTATATATATATATGTAGCGTGAGAAGAGTTTATGGAGCATGGAGCATGAGGCTTTACTTTGTTCAGGCTTACAGAAAGACATCACTGGTCAACATACATTTCCTGCTTTCAATTAACATGACAGTGTCTGTTATATCCTTCCTTATGGTCTATCATTTCTTATGGCTAAATGAAGAAAGGACTCTGCAAAGGAGATTCAAAAGGAAGTTGCAAAAATATGTCTTCTGTCATTGTGAACCTGCAGATCTCATCTGGTTTTCTTTGTATTTTTCAAAACCATCTTATAATCTATTCCTCTACGCCCGATTTCCCAGATAGAAGCAGTAAAAAAAAAACCAAACCATTGCACTGGGCATGGTGGCCCAAGCCTATGTCAACACTTTAAAAGGTTGAGGTGGGAGGATTGCCTGAGGCCAGGAGTTCAAGACCAGCCTGGGCAACATAGTGAGATCCCATCTCTACCGAAAAAAAAAAAAATAATATAAACACTAGCTAGATGTAGTGGTGTGCGGTTATAGTCCCAGATGATCAGTAAACTGAGGTGGGAGGATTGCTTGAGGCAGGGAGGTCGAGGTTGCAGTGAGCCATGATCATACAACTGCACTCTAGCCTGGGTGACACAGTGAGACCCCCACCCAAAAAAAAAAAAAAAAAAAAAACAGAAGTAAAAAAACCAAATGCTTAAATATAGTGATTCAAAGTCACAGGCAAGAGGAAACTGGCTGGATTCTGTCCCTGGCACAAGTATAAAATACAAATTATTAACAAGTACCTGGAGAAAAAACAAGAGAGAAGACTCTTGGTAAGATTATTGAATTGTTCAGATTCGTTTCAGCTTTTAACTACTCTGATAACAAACGTTTCAGATTTCATTTAAACCAAGCTATGTGCTCATTCCCCACCCACTTTTTTTTTGCTGCATTATAAGCAGATAAGTTATAATGCTGGTGGGGATGGCAGACCCCAAACCTGTGTCACTGGAGACATGGAGAGAGAGCCGAGACTCTGCTAAAGAAAAGTGTGTAGGGCAAGGGAATAGTCTGCCACAGAAAGGTGAGAAACAAGTAAGGAAAGAATGGAGAAGTCCTTTTACTTGGGTTAAGATAGTACAATGTAGGCTGGGCATGGTGGCTCACTCCTGTAATCCCAGCACTTTGGGAGGCTGAGGCAGGTGGATCACCTGAGGTCGGGAATTTAGGACCAGCCTGACCAACATGAAGAAACCCTGTCTCTACTAAAAATGCAAAATTAGCCTGGCATGGTGGCACATACTTGTAATCCAGCTACTCAGGAGGCTGAGGCAGGAGGATCGCTTGAACCCAGGAGGCAGAGGTAGTGGCGAGCTGAGATTGCGCTATTACACTACAGCCTGGGCAACAAGAGGGAAACTCTGTCTTAAAAAAAAAAAAGTAAAATAAAATAAAATTATCTATCTATCTATCTACCTATCTATATCACAATATAGCAGATGCAATATATTGGGGGCTTTAGGCAGCTGGCTGTGAGGAACCACAGAAAGTCAACTTGTTGAAAATGTTAGATCATTTTCTGCAATGAACAGTATTCAAACTCCATATAGTACCACAGTTTCATATTTGATGTTATATAAAATCTCCCTTTCAGTTCCCAGCTGGAAGTTTAATGCATACCTGGATTAGTTGTACAGTTAATTCTCATTGTTTGCAGATTTCATATTTGCAAATTCACCTACTCATTAAAATGTATTTGTAACCAGAAAATCAGTATTTCTGGTGCTTTCACAGTTATTCATGAACATACGTTTGCACAGACTAATGAAAAGTCTGAGTAACCCAAAGTGCACATTCTGAGCTGGGGCTGATGCTCTGTCTTCTAGTTTCAGCTCTCAGAATGTACGTAACTGTTCTTCTTGCAATCTATTTAGTCCTACAGTTTTTGCATTTTGGGGCTTTATCTTGGTGACTTTGCTGTTTAATGGCCCTCAAAACATAATGCTGAAGTGCTGTCTAGTGTTTCTAAGTGTGTGTTAGGTAAGCTATGTTCAGGCATGAGTCATAGTGCTGTTGGCTATGAGTTCAACCTTAATGAATCAATAATACATATTAAATAAGTTGTTTTTAAACAGAAACACATATAAAACAAAGGTATGTATGACCGATTGACAAATTGGCTCACAGGAATTTCCCATAAATGTTGGAAAATAACTTGATTGCTAGAGTACTAACCCACCAGGCCTGTTGCAGCCATTTCCAACACCAATGTGAACCACTTGGGAGCCAAGGAGTTGTTCTGTCACTGCCACTGCCATTGTTCACATACCACTGCCCAGGAGCTCAACAACTTGCCCACACACCAGGCCACCAATGCCACTGCTGGCACCCAAGCAAGGTGCTGGAATGCCCAAGAAGTAGTCCATCTGAAGCCACTAACACACATGCCAGTGTATGCTGCCCTGGTGCCAGTGTATGCCGACCTGGAACCCAAGGACAGGCATGACTATCCTCCCACTGCCACCACTGGGGCCAGAGGAGTAGTCTACCTGGTGTCCCTCTTCCCAGTAAAATTTCACCATAGCCTCCACTAACAAACCACACCCTAAGCCACTGAGGAAATCATAGACATATACCACAGATGCTATTTATAGCTAAAGAAATCATACAGACCCTATAATACTGCACACACCCATAATCAAAGCCAAAGTGTCCTACCCAACAAACATTACAGATACACTGTCAGGAAAAAGTCCTCCTTTAAAAGGAAGAAGTGACTATTATATCAGATGCACAGATACCAATGTAAGAACACAGAAACATGAAAAAGCAAAGAGATATGATACCTGCAAAGGATCATAATTCCCCAACAACAGATTCCAATGAAAAAGAAATTTATAAAATCCCAGAAAAAGAATTCAAAATAATGATGTTAAAAAATCTCAGTGAGATATAGGGGAACACAGATAAACAATAACAATATAAAGAATAAGAAAAACAATTCAGGATATGAATGAGAAATTTAGTCAAGAGACAGATATCAGAAAAAAAGAACTAAACAAAAATTCTTGAAGAATTCATTGAATGAAATAAAAAATACATTTAAAACCTTCCACAATCGACTAGAACAATCAGAAGAAAGAATTTCAGAACTTGTAGAACAGTCTTTTGAAATAACCCAGTCAGACAAAGAATTTTTAAGAAGAATAAAAAAGAATGAACAAAGCATACATGAT
The DNA here is from genome assembly GCF_001604975.1 of Cebus imitator. Classification (NCBI taxonomy): domain Eukaryota; kingdom Metazoa; phylum Chordata; class Mammalia; order Primates; family Cebidae; genus Cebus; species Cebus imitator. The sequence goes on along the minus strand of NW_016107324.1, from coordinate 7,186,776 downwards.
ATATGGGACCCTACAGAGCAACCAAATATTCAAAATTTCAGTGTCTCAGAAGGTGAAGAGTCAACTAAAGGGATGAAAGACCTATTTCACAAGATAATAGCTGAAAACTACTCATCTAGCAAAAGATTTACACATGCAGATTCAGAAAGCTTAGAGATCCCCAAACAGATATAATCCAAAAAAATCTCCATACATTATAGTCAAACTGTCAAAGTGAAAGACAATGAGACAATTCTAAAAGCAGCAAGAGAAAGTAAAAGAGAAAGTAACTGGTCACTTATAAGGGAATCTCCATCAGACTAATGGTAGATTCTCAGCAGAAACCTTACAGCCCAGGAGAAAATTGGATGATATATAAGTGATGAAAAAAAAATCAGCCACGGATACTATACCCAGCAAAGTTATCCTTCATAAATAAAGGAAAAATAAAGTCTTACCCAGACAAGCAAAAGCTGAGGGAATCCATCACCACTAGACCAGTCCTACAAGATGTGCTCAAAGGGTCCTACACTTGGAAGTGAAAGGATATTATCCCATCATGAAACACATGAATGTATAAAACCCACTGGTAGAACAAACACACAAAAAAGGAAGAGCAAGGACTCAAATGTTACCAATAAAGAAAACCACCAAACCACAGTGGCAAATGAGAAGAAAGGTATAAAGCATATATAAAATGACCAGAAATCAATTCATAGAATAAAAAGAATAAGTTTTTACACATTAGTAACATTGAATTTAAACAGATTAAATGTTGTGCTTAAAAGATATAGACTGCTGAATAGATTTTTTTTTTAAACACATGACCTAATTATATGCTGCTTACAAAAAACTAATCTCATCTGTAAAGGAACATATAGTCTAAAAGTAAAAGGATGGAAAAACATCCTCCCATTCAAATGGGTTAAAAAAGCAAGCAAGAATAGCTATATTGCTACCAGATAAAAAAGACTTTGTCAAAAATAGTATAAAGAGACAAAGGAGGTCATTATATAATGACAAAAGGATCAGTTCAGCAATAAGATAGGATAATTCTAAACATATATGTACCCATATCTAAGCACTCACATGTATAAAGCAAATATTACATCTAAAAGGATAGACTCCAGTACAATAGTTGAGGACATCAGCACATCACTCTCAGCATTATACAGATCATATAGACAGAAAATTAGTAAAGAAACATTGGATTTAAAGTGCACCATAGACCAAATGGACATAACAGACATACAGAACATTTCATCCAACAGCTCCAGAACACACATTTTTCTCATCAGCACATGGAACATTCTTCAGGATAGACCATATGCTAGGATACAAAGCAAGTCTCAAGAAATTTTTAAAAATCAAAATCATATCAAGCATTTTCTCAGACCACAGTGAAATAAAACTAGCTATCAATAACAAAAGAAACTTTAAAAACTGTACAAATAAATAAAAATTAAACAACATGCTCCTCAATGACCACTAGGTCAAGAAAGAAATCAAGGAAAAAATTTTAAAAAGCTTTTGAAACAAATGAAAATCGAACACAACATACCAAAACCTATGGGATATAGCAAAAGCACTGCTAAGAGGTAAGTCTGTAGCAATAAATGTGTGCCTCAAAGAAGTAGAAAGATTTCAATAAACAATCCAATGATGTACCTCAACAAACTATAAAAGCAAGAACAAGCAAAGCCCAAAGTTAATAGGAGAGAAATAATAAGGATTAGAGAACTAAACAAAACAGCATAAAAAATAAATAAAACTAAAATTTTACTTTTTGAAAAGATAAACAAAATCAATACACTATTAGCTAGACTAAGCAAGAAAAATAAAAAAGGAGGAGAGAAGACGCAAATAAATCAGAAAAGAAAATGAAGATGTTACAATTAATATCCACAAAAACACAAAAGATTCTTAAGAGATTATGATGAACAAACTGGGAAACAGAGGAAATGGATAAATTCCTGGATATATACAATTTACCAAGATTGAATCAGGAAAAAATAGAAAACCTGGATA
>NW_016107324.1:7165407-7184619 GCF_001604975.1 Cebus imitator | reverse complement strand
TTTTTTCTGAGACCAAGTCTAACTCTGTTGTCCAGGCTGGAGTGCAGTAATGTGATCTTGACACACTGCAACCTCCGCCTCCCCAGTTCAAGCAATTCTCATGCCTCAGCCTCCCGAGTAGCTGGAATTACAAGTGCATGTCACCACACCAGGCTAATGTTTGTATTTTTAGTAGAGATGGGGTTTCACTGTTTGACCAGGCTGATGGAAATTCTGAAATAAAGCCAACTATAACCCCAGACATTAATAACAAAAGCCTCCTACAAAGTGTCTCTTCCTATAAAATATTTTAAAATCAGTTTGCGATGGATTCTTGCTCTGTCACCCAGGGTGGAGTGCAGTGGCATGATCTCAGCTCACTGTAGTCTCCACCTCCCGGGTTCAAGCAATTCTCCTGCCCCAGCCTCCCAAGTGGCTAGGATTATAGTCGCATGGCAGCCATGCCCAGCTAATTTGAATTTTCAGTAGAGATGGAGTTTCACCATGTTGGCCAGGCTGGTCTCAAATTCCTGACCTCAGGTAATCCACCAAGATTACAGCTGTGAGCCACCACGCCTGACCGAGGAGGGTATTCTTTTTAATTTATTCTATGAGGCCAGCCTCATCCTGATATTACAACCAGAAGAGGATACAACAAAACAAGAGAACTACAAGCAATATCTGATAAACACACACACAAAAATCCTTAAGAAAATACTGGCAAACCAAATCCAACAGCACATCAAAAAGATAATATGTGATTATCAAGTGGAACTTATCCCAAGGACAAAAGGATGGTTTAACATATGCAAATCCGTAAGAGTGATACATCACATCAACAGAATAAAGGCTAAAACCATATGATCACCTCAAAAGACACACAAAAAAAGCATCTGATAATATTTAACATCCCTTTATGACAAAAGTTCTCAACAACTTGGGTACAGAAGAAAAGTATCTCAACATAATAAAGACTATATATGACAAACACATAGCTAACATCATACTGAATTGGAAAAATTGAAAGCTTTTTATCTAAAAACTGGAACAAGATAAGCATGCCCACTTTTACCACTGTCATTCAACATAGTACTAAAAGTTCTACCATAGCAATTAGGCAAGAGAAAAAAATAAAGGATATTCAAACTCAAAAAGAGAAAGTCAACTTGTCCGTGTTTGCAGACAGCATGATATTATATATAGAAAAACTTAGACTCTGCCAGAAAACTCTTAGAACTGATAAATGAATTTAGTAAAGTTCCAAGATACAAAATGAACTTTAAAAATCACTAGTGTTTCTATACACCAATAATAAACTAGCTGAAAAAGAAATCAAACAAGCAACGCTACTTATGGTAGGTACAAAAATAAAATAAAATACATAGGGATAAATTTAACCAAGTAGGCGAAAGACCTTTTCAAGGAAAACTACAAAACATTGATGAAAGAAACTGAAAGAACAAATTGAAAGACATCCATACTTATGCATTAAAGAATATTGTTAAAATGACGATACTACCCAAAGTATGTACAGATTCAGCAGAGTCCTTATCAAAATGCCAGTCATTTTCACAGAAAAAGAAAAAACAATCCTAACTTTCAACTGAAACCAAAAAGCTCAAACAGTCAAAACAATCCTGAGCAAAAACAAAAACCACCAAAGCTAGGGGCATTATACTACCTGACCTCAAAAATACTGCAAGGCTATAGCAACTAAAGCAGCATGACATTGGTAAAAAAACAAACACATAGACCAATAAAACAAAATAGGGAACTCAGAAGTAAAACCACATATTGGGGAAAGAATACCCTTTTAAATAAGTAGTGCTGGGAAAATTGGATATCCATACGCATAAGAATGACACTGAATCTCTCTCTCTCACCATACCCACGTATCTACTCAAGGCGGACAAAAGACTTAAAACATACCACCTACAACTATAAAACTACTAGAAGAAAACATAGGGGAAATACTTCAGGATATTGGCATAGTCAAAGATTTTATGTTAAGACTTCGAAAGTACAAGCAACAAAAACAAAAATACACAAATGGGATTATATTAAACTAGGAAGCTTCTGCAGGACAAGGAAACAATCAACGGAGTGAAAAGATAACTTCTTGAATGGGAGAAAATATTTGCAAACTATTCATCCAAAAAGGGACTAATATCCAGCATACATAAGGAACTGAACTAAACAGTAAAAAATAATAATCCCACTAAAAAGTGGTCAAAGGATATAAATAGACATTTCACAAAAGACATTCACACGGCCAACAGGTACATAAAATAATGCACAACATCACTAAACATGAAAGAAATACAAATCAAAACCACAATGACGTATCATCTTACGGTAGTTAAAATGGTTATTATCAAAAAGACAAAAATAACATGCTGGGAAGGATGGAGAAAAAGGAACTCATACATTGTTGATAGAAATGTGAGTTAGTACAGCCATTATGGAAAACAGCATGGTGATTTGTCAAAGAACTAAAAAGATAATTATCATATGATCCAGCAATCCCACTACTCACATGTGAGAGATAAAAAAGTTGATGTAATGGAGATAGAAATTAGAATGACAGATACCAGAGGCTGGGAAGGATGTGGGTGTGGGGTGGTTGATGAAAGGTTGGTTAATGGGTATATACAGTTAGAAGGAATAAGTTCTAATGTTCAATAGCGGAGTAGCATGACAATGTATTATATATTTTAAAACAGCTAGAAGATAGGACTGGAAATGTTCCCAATACATAGAAATGATAAATTCTCAAGGTGATGGATACCCTAAATAGCCTGACTGGATTATTACACATCCTATGCAGGTAACAAAATATTACATATGTCCCATAAATATGTACAATTATTTATCAATAAAAGTAAAATATAAACCAAAGAGAATGAAATTTTCATTTATAAAAATTAAAGCCTGGTGCAGTGGCTCACGCCCGTAACCCCAGCACTTTGGGAGGCTAAGGGAAGCAGATCACCTGAGGTCAGGAGTTTGAGATCAGCCTGCCCAACATGGTGAAACCCATCTCTACGAAAAATGCAAAAATCAGCCAGGTGTGGTGACGGATGCCTGTAATCGCCACTACTGAGGAGGCTGAGGCAGGACAATCGCTTGAACCTGGGAGGCAGAGGTTGCAGTGAGCCAAGATTGTACCATTGCACTCCAGCCTGGGCAAGAGAGCAAAAAAAATTAAAAATAGGCATATGCAAATTTTTTTTTCAAAATATACATATAACTAAATAAGTATATGGAACGTAAACTGAAAAGACATGCTAATATGCCAGGTGGCAAGGATTATGATTTTCTCTATTCTACATACCCGAGGTTAAAAAGAATCACTCAAGTAAAAAAAAGAAAATGAAGCCTAGAGAGATTAAGTGGGAAGATCTCAACTCTTAGTCAACTATATAATGCAGGTCTCCTGTTTCCCAGGTCTTTCTATTCTACCACACTACTCTTTCCTGGGAAGCTGAAAGTGGCATCTATTAAGATAGCAACCTTGGGCACGGTGGCTCACGCCTGTAATCCCAGTACTTTGGGAGGCTGAGGTGGGTGGATCACCTGAGGTCAGGAGTTTGAGACTAGCCTGACCAACATGGTGAAACCCCATCTCTACTAAAAATACAAAATTACCCAGGTGTGATGGTGGGTGCCTGTAATCCCAGTTACTCAGGAGGCTCAGAAAGGAGAATTGCTTGAATCCAGGAGGCAGAGGTTGCAGTGAGCCAAGATCATACCACTGGTCTCCAGCCTTGGTGACAGAGCAAGACTCTGTCTCAAAAAAAAAAAAAAAAAAAAAGGTAGACTATTCCTAGAATTCATTATTTTTTCCACAGTAGCACAATCTCACTCAACTGTCTCCTGATTTTCAATTGAGGAAAAATGGCCATTACTTCTTAGATATGATTGCCTGTAAATTTAATTATTCTTGCTTCACGAGCATTCAAATATGTAAAGCCAAGTATGTATATTCAGATATTAAGTTGGCACAAAAGTAATTGCGGTTTTTTTCCATTACCTTTAATGGCAAAGCCTGCAATTACCTTTGTGCTAACCTAATAAAACATGATAATTTCAGGTGTATTGTTATTCCACTGTGAATTTGAGATTACGAAAATATAATCTTTCAATGTTATTGTTTGTATTTGAACTGGTTTGTTTCTCTAGAGAAACCCAAATTTTTCTATAATTCATGATCTTGATATTAACATCTAGCTATAATGATATTCTGAGATATGAAAATTGATTAGCCAAAAGGGCTTTGTTTACATATAAAAAATTCATTCTTCATCAACAGATGAAAAATCGACAGCTTTTGTGGGCATATGCAAATGCTAGGTAAAGCCATAGATTTCAACAATTTTATAGTTAATAAGCAACAAGGAAAAACTTTAAAGTTAAATGCTTATAAATATACAGTGTTAGGCCAGGCGTAGTGGCTCACTCCTATAATCCCAGCACTTTGGGAAGCTGAGGCAGGCAGATCACTGAGGCCAGGAGTTCAAGACCAGCCTGGCCAATATGGTAAAACCCCATCTGTACTAAAACTTTTAAAAATTAGTTGGGTGTGGTGATACATACCTGTAATCACAGCCACTCGGGAGGGTGAGGCAGGAGAATTGGTTGAACCTGAGAGGTGGAGACTGCAGTGGGCTGAGATCACGCCACTGCACTCCAGCCTGGGCGACAAGAGACTCTGTCTCAAAAAAAACGAAACAAACTGGTTTATAGGAAGAGAGGAAGACACACTTTGTAGAAGGCGGTTTGTTATTAATGTCTGGAGTTGGCTTTATTTCAAAATTTCCTAAGTTATTCCATTTAACATTCAGAGGAGGGAAAAAAGAAAAGAACCAACTTTTAGGTGAGAACAAACACTGCATGACCATTTATGTGAGGTATCTAACATAGTCCAACTTACTGAAACAAAGAATAAAATGGTTGCCAGGAGCTGGGGGTTGGGGAAGTGGGGCATTGCTAATTAGTTAGTAAAGTTTTAGTTATGCAAGATGAAAGAGTTCTAGAGGTCTGCTGCATAACATTGTGCCTGTAGTTAATACTCTCTTGCACACTTAAAAATCTCATGTTTAGTGTTTTTACTACCACCACAAACACCAAAAAAAGAATTAAGAAAAAAAACAAACCCTTTAATTTAAATGAGAAATTAAGTATAGTGACTATTTAAATGAAATTACTTGTACTTCAATAGAAGAGCTGGAACATCTCCCATCATTCCACTGAAAATGTTTATTAACATTACCAAAGACTTGCATCTTGCTAAATCTTAGGGCCCTTCTTTGCCCTTATTTAACCTCTCAGCAGCATTCAGTTAATACTTACTTCCTGTTTGATATGCTAGTCTCTGTGATACCACTGTCTTCATTTATTTCCAAGCTCCTAGTCCACTGTTTCATAAAAGAAAAAAAAAAAAAGACGTTTCTAGTCTTCTCATTTCATTTAATAATACCATCTGCCAATTAACTTAGTAAGAAACCCAACAGCCACTTTTAATGTTTCTCTCCTTCATAATCCCCAATTTCAACTCGTAAGCAAATCCTGTTGGCCTTATCCTGATCTTAACTTCTCCTCATATCCTAGTCCAAAAATTTCCATCACCTTTCATCTAGACTTCTGCAATGGGCTCCTACTGTCTCCCGGCCCACACCCTTTCCACATAATTTCTCCACATAATAGCCAGTTTAATCTTTCAAATTTCCAGTCTTCCCAGTGTATTTATAATAAAATCTCAGCTGATTACCTCTAAAACTACACATAATCTTACCTTGTTTGTATCTGGGATACCCATCCCTATGAAGATGCACTTAACCTCTGCCTGAACTGCTCTTCCTCTAGATCTGCGTGATGAGCTTCTTTCCTGATTCAAATGTGAAATCAACTTTTATTGATAGAAATTTTTCTCTATCTAAAATTAACTTTTGTATCTGCCTCTCCCCATACTGCCAAGCTCTTTGAGCACAAGGATAATTTGTTCCACGTGGTGTTCTTCAACTTTAGAATGGTCCCCACCACATGGCACATGGTAGGCACAACAAATACCTGTATAAATAGATGAAGCTGTTACAGAAAGGGTATAATCCTTTTAGTATTCTAGCATGTTTGGATTTGTTTCCTAACTACCTGTTGGTGGTAAAGACAGTGACTAGGTTCTAACAACCAACCTACCTTACTCAACAAAGTACATTAGTTCATTACCTATAGTTGCAAAACTTTGAGACAAGATCTCACTGCCACCCAGGCTGGACTATAGCGGTATTATCATGACTCACTGCAGTCTCAACCTCCCTGGGCTCAGGTGATTCTCCCACCTTAGGCTCTAGAGAAGCTAGGACTATGGTGCGTACCGTCATGCTGGCTAATTTTTATATTTTTTGTAAAGAGGTTTTGCTGTGTTTCCCAGATTGGTCTCAAACTCCTAGGCTCAAGTGATCTGCCTGCCTTGGTCTCCCAAAGTGCTGGGATTGCAGGAGGGAGCCACTTCACCTGGCCACAAAACTTATTTTTTGAGTTAGGTAACTCTCCTTCAGTTGAAGACCACTAACCTAATATGGGTTCATAATCCAAAGCTTAAAATAGGTTTCTGGAAAGAAAGAAAAAATACCACTCATTACTCTAAAAATTGAGAGTTGGAAACATAAAACTATTAAGTACCACAAATAAAATAACATCTCAAATGTGAGATGTATATTGCTTATGTAGTTTCTTGCTGGGCTAATGCTAACAACATAAAACCACCTACTACCACGGTGTGAAATGCAGCTGAAATAGAAGTAGCTAATCTGTTTCACTCCTCTTCTACTCCCACAACTTGGAAGGCCAACAGATTTGCAATGACAATTTGCAGTGACATTAGTTTTAGACATTTACATTGGAACCTTGGTCCTATGGCTATGTCTGAAAGTTCTTTTGACTTTCAAAAGCTGTCTGATTGCATTACCACTGTACTTTGAGATTAGGGTAGTCCCTTCTAACAGACTGAACGTTACATCTGAGAACATTATTTTTGGTTTCTTAGATGTTGCAGTCCTTAAATGGTTCATTTTAAAGCACCATAACAAGGCTTACAAGGCTTGGGAGAGAACATTTCTTTCCCCACATCTTTCCTTGGCTTAATTTCCTGCTTTAAAGTGTTTAATTTTATACTGAAGAAATTATTCCTAGGAGATATTTGTTTGCAACATGAGTTGTTTCAGGTCACATAACTCAGGAGAGGCCAGCTCCTCCATGAATATCTCAAAGCATAATAAGAAGGTAATCTTAAACATGAAAAATACTAAAACTCTTTCAAACCAAATGAACAAGACTTTCACTACTTTTGAGAAACATTCTTAAAACATTCAACAGCTATTTTACAGAAGTATACATTTTGATGTACTTGATCAAGCATATATATTATAGTTTAGTTACTGTGCTAACCTTGGGCATCATAACTATTGTAATACAGTGAATACTTAAGAAGTAGATTATGAACTTTTTATTACCAATAAGGAATGTGCACTTCCAGATAAGTAAAAATAACCTTTGAGTACTTAAGCCTTAATAGCATCTGACGCATCCTGCACATGTAATAATCAATTCTCAGGTATTGACTTGTGGAACTGACAATTTCAAGCAGATATCCTGTTACATTCCTAATCACCTACTACTTCCTTCCCACCTAGTGTTAGCTCAAGGAATGTGTTACCTTTTACATTAGCTTATTATAAACAAAATGGAGACAATTTATAACCCAACCAATTATGTAACACATTGCAAAACCAAACAATTTTGTATTTTCCATGCCATTGCTCCATTTCTTGAAATATATTTTAATTTTCATCAGTGTTACTAAAAACAGATGCATAAAAATTTATTACTGTAGTAAACAGTAGAGGACAGGCAAACATTTTAACAAATTAGATACTCAACACTTGGCATTAATATGTTGCTAAGATAATAAACATGCCAAAACTTTTGACAACTTCATGGGATGATGCTAGAGATTACTTTTTCTACTCTCTAAACTCACATAAAATTGATGTCCAATAAAACAACGTTTAAAATTAATTTTAAAATGCCCTTGCTTCAGGATTTAAAAAAAATTACTCTAGATTATATAAATTTAGACAGTCTTTCACATGAAACTTAGTCATAACATGGAAGTTGCTGGTACACTGGTAATTCTTTTCATGGCATATGACATCTGCCTACGTTAGAAAGAAGTGATAAGTAATGGAAAACTACTGTGATAGACTGGTTAATTTTGTACGCCTACAAGTATGTTTCACTTATTACATATGTATACATATGCACACAAAAAAGTTTTGGCCAGCTATTCATGTGGAAATTCTGAGCAAAGTTTAGTCTTGCCAACATGGAACAAAGTTGGCCCCAAATAGTTTTTAAGAATTTTTCTTTTCTTTCCTGTCACAGGGTTTTAAGGTAGATTTGGCATATACCTTTGATGCCATAATATTTTTTTTACTATGGGTAGTTTAGATATTAATACATAACTAAAAAAGTAAAATTTTAGAGAACCACACACTGGTTTCTTCTGAGACACTACCCAAGTTAAATCTCTTTAAAATTCAAAAGCCAGTAAGTGATACTAAATTTTAGCTTTTTGAGAAACATGTAGAATCATTAGTTGACAGTTTAAATTTGTGGGCTTAATACAATCCTCCAAATGGTGTTAAAACTCAAGTTTTAATTACCTAAGAAGTTCCTATAAATTTAATAATCTCAAGTTGAAGAGAACCTCTGATTTGTCTTCATTACAAAATTTCTGTCAAATTCCTACTTAAAAATGTATCAGGCCAGGTGTAGTGGCTCATGCCTGTAATCCAGCATTTTGGGAGGCCGAGGCGGGTGGATCACCCGAGATTAGGGGTTCAAGACCAGCCTGGCCAACATGGTGTAAACCCAACTCTACTAAAAATACAAAAATTAGCCAGGTGTAGTGGCGGGCACCTGTAATCCAAGCTACTCACGAGGCTAAGGCAGGAGTTCACTTGAACCCAGGAGGTGGAAGCTGTAGTGAACTGAGATTGTGCCACTTCATTCTAATCTGGGCAACAAGAGCGAAACTCTGTCTCAAAACAAAAACAAAAACAAAAAAACAAAACACACACCCATAGAAAAAACACCAAAAAACTCTATCAAACAAATATATATAGGATGCTGATTTGGGGTAAAAAACCCCTAAAACAATAACAAAAAGAAAACCTCCAGAAAAAGAAAACAGGAGAAAAATTTTAATTTTGATCACACAAATGAAGACCAAACACCTTTTGTGCCATGTTCTGAAACGTGATGTGCCATCTCTTGTTCTGGATGGTGTTCTTAGACACTTTGAAACAAAACAGTTAAATGTCAATTCCTTTTTTTTTTGTTACATATTTCAGTTCAAAATGTTTATCTTCTTCAAAATGCCAGAAATATTTTATAGTCATAAATCCCATATGAAGAATGAAACTCTTAGCTTTACTTGTTTTCTATGCTCAAGCCTCACTTTAAAAATCTAAACCAAAACAAATTTTCAGGTTTAAAAGTGACTTAAATAAAATTTAAAAAAATCCTTAGTAAATTAGTGATCACAGATCTCTGAGCTTCTTAAAAAGAAGTAAAGGGAATCCACTAGGCAAGTAATTTTTTGTCTTATGGACTGCTTCCCCATAGATTTAGACTGACAATGACACCACAAAAGTACACATACCTGTGTGTACTGAAGAATTACAACTATTGATTAAAAAAGAAAATTTCTCATAAAATTTCTACCATCGTGGATATTTTAAATATTAAGAATATGAGTTTTTCAGTCTAGGACAAACCTAAGTCTCACATAAGGTAACAAATATTACCACCCACAGTAGAGCCCATGTAAAACAGGCCTCACTTTAGGTTCTCTGGCTGGGCTTGGTGGCTCATGCCTGTAATCCCAGCACTTTGGGAGGCCAAGGTGGGCAGATCACGAGGTCAAGAGATCCAGACCATCCTGGACCAGAGTGAAACCCCGTCTCTACTAAAATACAAAAATTAGCTGGGCGTGGTGGCATGCACCTGTAGTCCCAGCTGCTTGGGAGGCTGAGGCAGGAGAATTGCTTGAACCTGGGAGGCAGAGGCTGCAGTGAGCCGAGATCGCGCCACTGCACTCCAGACTGGTGCCTGGTGACAGAGCAAGGCTCCATCTCGAAAAAATATTAGATTCTCGGTTTTCTTGAAAGATATAATATCAGCCTGTAGTTAGATGGGACTCACGTGATGAGAGCATTACTTAGTACAAATATACTCATCTTTTAAAAAGAAATCAGTTATGTTACATCAAGGTGTGGAGAAAAAATATTTAATTAACAAGTTTAATGTAAGAGCAAGAAAGAGCAACGGAAATCCAGCTCTTGCAGACAGCATCTACTTGTGGCAGCCAAGGATTTCTTTGAAGTAACATTTAGCTAAGTTAAGGGATAAAAAGAAAAATGAGATGAACACATTACAGTATGATGGAAACCACGTGGTATTGTTTTCACAAAAGTGGAAAAGATTTAATCAGTTAATAAATGCTACAAATTTGTCAATCAATTTTTAACTTCCCCTAAATTTGTATTTTGATAAGCAATCTCTAAGATTTCATCTCTACAATATTTGATGCACAAAAACACAGAAAAATGTTTTAAGAGAAGAATAAATTATTTTAAGTTAGTCAGACTGTTAAGATAATTAAAAAACCTGTGTTCCAGAACAAAAGTCACAGATGACTAACAGAAAAAATAGAATGCACCTATATCTGGGTAAACAAAGGTATGTAATACACAGTTACAATAAATTATTATGGTATAACTTTGGATACTGTTATATATTTAGCCCAGTGTTCCAAACAGTAACAAGTGCATGCTTTCTCTCTAGAAAGTGGAAGATGCACTATTGTACAAAGCAAAAATATCACAGGAGAACTGGGCACTATAAGAATTGGAGGATAAAGGTTAAATCATTTCATTCAAATCCTTTGAATTCTAATTCCATCAACTCAAAATTAAGAAGGGCTTTAGCTTTCAAGGATTATCACATGCATACATATTTGCATACAGGCACAGAAACTCATCATTTTTATTTGGATAACAAAGGGTCTCCAAATTATATTGAAAAATAAATCCTAATATCACTCTTGTAAAAAAAGTTTAGCACACTTTTCACAAATGATTTATGTAAAAGAGAAGAAAATACACATAATTTTATAATATCTTAAACTCTTTTATTCCCTACCATAGACATTTTGTCTTTTGTTTTCTTTCAGTTTTCTACAATTTCCAACTTGTACCTGTGTTTAATACTGCTTTAGTCTGCTAAAGACATTGATTGCTTTTCTAAATCTAAGGATTATATAGTTTTAGTATAAATATATATCACATATTTCCTTAAAATTTTGACAAAACCGAATGAGCATGCCTTGTTTTAAGTCCATGCTCCTTCCACTGTTTATAAAATCTGATTTAATGATCAAAAAATTCTTGGTTGTCACTCTTCTGTTACAACATCTTCCTTCTGAACTGCCACCCAGTTTATACATAATAATATCAAGCAGTAGAAAAACCAAAGAAATTATGTTAATCTTAGTTCTTCCTTTTGACACTATAAAATAATGTGAACTTTAAAAAAAAATGAAACAATACATCCAAAACTCAATACATTCAAATGAGCTGAGTTCCTTTTTACCTTGGAAGGCCACAGTTCATTCTCCTAAGTATTCTGCCACTGCTCAAAATACCTTGAAAACTCTTTTGGTATTGCTTCCAAAGCAAGTTTTATGCTTTCTGCATTACCTCAAAGTTAGGTGGAAGTTTTCTAAATTTCTTGTGGTACCAAATAATGGTAACTAAAAATAGTCAAGCTTCTTATTACTATCTTTTTTAAAACAATGTATAATCACAAAGTTAATAGTCTGTGTGACAAATTAACTTTGAATGCAATTCTAAAAGAGTAAACCCAGCAGGTTTTGGGCAATGGTAGATTGCTGGCATTAGGAAATAACCTTCCAGCATGATCACTATGCAGAGTTAACATTCATTTAGCTGTCTATGTTCTGGCATATTTGTTTAAAGTGAACATTCTGAGAGTTAGTATTCTTTTGAAAAGGAATATCACTCTTAAGAAAAAAATTTATTCCTTTAAAGCATCACTGTCATAACTATGCAAGTGTTTTGTTAGAAAGTAGTTCTCCTTACTGTATCAATAAAGACGACTTTTAAAAACTTGAAAGCAAATAACCAACTTATTTGCCCCCAGGCTTTTTAAAATCATTAACTGAAGATAAAATAATTTGAAATTTCAAAGTACTAAAAAACAATTCCAAATGTAATAAAAACACATCAAGAACCAAACTACAATTTCTGAGCTGCACTGTTTATTTTGCTGCTTGAAACCTAAGTGACAGTATGCCACTATAATTATGGGGTTTCGTCTAAACCTTTACTACACTGCAGGTACAGAAATATACGGACACATTTTTGGAGAATTGACATTTTGCAAAATGCAGCAAACATTTTAATTTATACATGAGAAAAGGAAGTGTTCAAAAGGGTATGCATTTCAAGTTATTGCAGGTTATTTGTGAGAGAATTTCTGAAGGTAAAACATGTTTAAATTTAACCAACAGTAGCGTGTCAGCGTATTTAAAATCATGACAAAAATCTTCTCTCTGGTCATGTTGCCCATGATAAATTACTATGATGTTGTATGTTTAGGGCAAAATGTCAATACAGCATAAATCCCATGGTATTTTGGTTTTCTTCTGGAGATTAAAGCTGTTTTTCTTGGGATAAATGCAGCAGCAAAACACAAACCAGTTGATCAAAAAAGCACTTCTGCCATAACTCCAATAATTTTCAGGACACATCAACCGACAGTAGTTTTGCCATTCCCAGTTCTTTTAAGGATTACATCTCTGCACTGTTGCCTTAAGGATGTCTGTAGAAGCTTGTTCTCTGTTAAGCCAGTTTACTGACTACAGCCTGGTTGAGAGAATTTAGTTGGTTGGTCCATTTATCTAGTGCAGTATATCGTGCACCACCCCTCTTCTGATGATCCAGTTCAAGGAGCTGGTTGACTTGATCAATTCGGCCATGAATAGTGCTAGAAATAAATAAATAAGATGTGTCTACAAAAGACTTTCATCAAGCACAGCTTCTGGACTACTGTTTCATAAAACATGGTATCAATAAATGCAAAAAAAAAAAAAAAAAAAAAAAAAAAAAAAAAAAAAAGCAACTGCCTATATTAAATGAATTCAGTGTTAGTTTTAACTTCATTGCCTTATTCAAACTCTAGATTGAAACCAGATTTCAGATACTTTTCATCAGTTTCACTGAAAGAACCACTAGGCATAGACTTATCCAATTAATCAAAGGCAAACATCACCTGTGAAGCTTTAAACAATGTACTGTTTAAGAAGATACAATTTCAAAAATTTTATGTACCACATACCCTATCCTTAACAACATACATAAATACTATTCATTAAATAATTCTTTGGCAATATAATGAATAAAAAATCCTCCTGAAAAATCATTTAGAACTTCTTCAGAGATAATGTATTTAATATGCTCATTCATTTATCAAAAACCATCACACATACATATATATCTCTTTCAAGAGAAAACTATAACCCAAGGGTACTTTTTATTAAAACTCAAGAATCCAACCGCTACTTTTGTCACTACTATTCAAAACTTAAGGTACCAAACGTTTTGTGATAAAAAATAGTAAAGTACTTACTTATCCAATATGCACTGCACCAGCAAGCTCTCCACATCAGCTACATCTATGTTTAATTCCTAGGACAAAAGACTTGTTATATACTAATTAACATTTAAAAGACTTCATGATTTTACATAATCATTCTACTTTCAATTCATTTCTATCACTTAAAGGAAAAATAGTGAAGAGAAGATTTTTAAACATATTTCATTATCACTTCAAAATATCTCTGAGAACACAGGTATGATAAAGCTTAACTTTTCAACTTCTGAAGTATATTCCCACAACAATTTTACTGTTGTTAAAGTTGATCTTCATCATGAACCTTGAATCTATAAATCTTCATCATGAATCTGTAGATCTTCATCAAGAATCTATAAATTACTTCACGTCCAAAGTAATTTATAGATTCAATGCTACCCCCATCAAGCTACCACTGACTTTCTTAACAGAACTGGAAAACACCACCTTAAACTTCATATGGAACCAAAAAAGAGCCCACATAGCCAAGACAATCCTAACCAAAAACAAAACAAAACAAAACAAAAAACAAACAAACAAAAAAAAACCAAAGCTGGAGGCATCAGGCTACCTGACTTCAAACTATACTACAAGGCTACAGTAATCAAAACAGCATGGTACTGTAACAAAACAGAGATACAGACCAATGGAACAGAACAGAGGCCTGAGAAATAACACCACACATCTGCAACCACATCTGATATTTGACAAACCTGACAAAAACATGCAATAGGGAAAGGATTCTCTATTTAATAAATAGTGTTGGGAAAACAAGCTAGCCATATGCAGAAAGCTGAAACTGAATCCCTTCCTCACACGTTATACAAAAATTAACTCAAGATGGATTAAAGATTTAAACATAAGACCTAACATCATTGCCAAGAAGAAAACCTAGGCAATACCATTCAGGACATAGGCATAGACAAGGACTTCATGACTAAAACACCAAAAGCAATGGCAACAAAAGCCAAAATAGACAAAGGGCACCTAATTAAACTTAAGAGCTTCTGCACAGCAAAAGAAGCTGTCATTAGAGTAAACTGGCAACCAACAGAATGGGAAAAAATTTTTGCAATCTACCCATCTGACAAAGGTCTAATATCCAGAATCTACAATGAACTTACACAATTTACAAGAAAAAAACAACCCCATCAAAAAGTGGGCAAAGGATATGAAAAGACACTTCTCAAAAGAGGACATCTATGAGGCCAATAAGCATATTAAAAAAAGCTCATTATCACTGGTCATTAGAGAAATGCAAATCAAAACCACAATGAGATACCATTTCAGGCCAGTTAGAATGACAATCATTAAAAAATCAGGAGACAACAGATGCTGGAGAGGATGTGGAGAAATAGGAACGCTTTTGCACTGTTAGTGGGAGTGCAAATTAGTTCAACTATTGTGGAAGACAGTGTAGTGGTTCCTCAAGGACCTAGAACTAGAAATACCATTTGACCCAGCAATCCCATTACTGGGTATAAACCTAAAAGATTATAAATAATTCCTTTATAAAGACACAGGGACAAGTATGTTTATTGCGGCACTGTTCACAATAGCAGACTTGGAACCGACCCAAATGCCCATCAATGATAGACTGGATAAAGAAAATGTGGCACATATGTACCATGGAAAACTATGCAGCCATGAAAAAGGATGAGTTCATGTCTTTTGTAGGGACATGAATAAAGCTGGAAACCATCACTGTCAGCCAAGTGACACATGAACAGAAAACCAAACACCACATGTTCTCACTCTGAAGTGAGTGTTGAACAATGAGAACACATGGACACAGGGAGGGAAACATCACACACGGGGTCCTGTCGGGGGGTTGGGGGGCTAAGGGAGAGACAGCAGGAGGTCAGGGGATAGGGGAGGGATAGCATTAGGAGAAATACCTAATGTAGATGATGGGGTGATGGATGCAGCAAACAACCATGGCATATGTATACCTAATAAACCTGCATGTTCTGCACATGTACCCTAGAACTTAAAGAAAAATAACAATTAAAACCAAAAAGGGCAAAAAAAAAAAAAAAAAAAAAGTTGACCCTTCATCAATTATAATATTAAACCACTACTCTCCCCTGTAAGTTTCTCTGAGATTCTCTGAATCTTTAAAAAGCATTTACTGATTACCAATTTCTTTGTTATAATGTTAAGGCTCTTTTCTGTTAACTCAATTTATGGCAAGAAACAGAAAAATTCATATTAAAAGTAAAGTCCAATCCCAGCTACTCAGGAGACAGAGGTAGGAGGATTGCCTGAGGTCAGAGTTCAAGATTATAGTGTGCCACAACTGTGCCTGTGAATAGCCACTGTACTCCGGTCTGGGCTACACAGCAAGACCCAGTCTCTTAAAAAATGAAAAATAAAATAAAATAAGCTCTTAAGTTACGTTTAATTTAAAATATGCATTTATTATAATAAAATGTTACCAAGTTAGTGACTGTTAAATGCAAAATTGGTATACTGCATTTATAACTATAAATTATAAACATCATTAAAATTCATGAAAATAAGTACCTTAGAAATAAAAGGAATATGTATTCTTGTGTAAGGCTTAATTAATTTTATAAGCACTTGTGTTCTGATGTTTCGCAAAAGCTCTGAAAGACAAAAAATTAAAATAACATTTAACAGTTTGTATGTTATCTTTATGAATCATTATGTACTCCTAATTATCTTCTCAAAATACATCTTCCTACTTGGCAAGGACTTAAAGTGTTTATATTTTAAAATATTTGGGTTAATACATGCACAGTATGAGCAGGTGCTACCTATCCTATAATTTCCTGTTCCCACCTCCTTGATTTTGTTCATGTTGAAACTCTACTAAAATATTAACTTGCCTTCTCAGTATTACACTACTTATCATTTCCTCATCAGTTAACATCTTTTAAGGTGATTTATACCAGCCAGCCAAGTTCCTTGTTTTAGACTCTCAAAACCTACAGTACTGTATTTTATATAATGCTTTTACAATTTACTCCAGTTGTCATATATAATAGTTTTTAAAATTTTTTAAAACTAGATTGAAATTCATGTAAAAAGATTCTACAGTTTTCTGTATCTATAAAATGCAGTACCATCGCAGGTTCATGTAAGAACTTTTACAATGTCTACTGATTAAGAGAAAGGAAGATGGGGAACAACAGAACATTACTTCTGATGCATCTGAAATTTAGTTGCAAATGGTCATTTAAAAACCTTCAAATAGCTCCATAATAAATGGGAACATTGGAGCCATAAAAGAGGTCTCAGAACAAAGGAATGATTGTTGTCTTTGGTAATTCAACATAACTTACTAAAAATCTCAATTCACTTGCTGACATGAACACCTTCCCAATGTATATCTTAGCATTATCTATAGCAGGAGCTTTTTTTATTTGTCAAAAACAAACTCTAAAAATTAACTTTGAATCTAAGCATCAATAACAAACATGCAACAGCATCTATACTAGAATTTTTTAAAACGGGACAGTTACTTTAAACAAAATGGACATTATATACAAACTTGACTTTATTATTATTAAATTGGCAAATAATTTCTTTAAAACTACTTCATAATTTTCAGGAATATCTTATTCCATGACAGCATTTAGAAACATATCTATATTTTGCAATAGACAGAAGACAAACAGCTTACTGCCATGCAGCTTCATTAAGAAGCATTTGTTTGACAGTGGCAAAGAAAGTAATAGAATCCAGTTGGCAGAAAGAACATACCTTCAATGTGTTCTCTTATGAAAGGATCATCCATGATGTTGCTGTGATTTGTTTTTAGAATCTTTTCAAATTCAGTGATGTCATTATTCTGATAGGCACTAATAGAATTAAACAAAAAGAGTAAATTATGTCAAACATGAAGAAGTTACGTACTAAATCAGATAATCTGAAGGTTTCTCAATTTTCATATGCAGAAATCTAAATAATATACTTTCTGTCATGGAAATCAGAGTTAAACACACACATCCTTCTGCCAAAAAATGTAAATTGCCTTTTCATGCTTTTGGTTTTTTAAAAGAAAGATTAAAAAAATCTTTTGGGATTATATACTATATTTATACATAGTTAATTAAAATCATCTCAGTATCTTACTCTGCTAAAATTTGGCAATAAAACACTTAACAACTATTTAATGCTTGATGTTTTCAAATGAAATTGTGCATTTAATTCCTAATTGTTCATAATGAAAGGAACCAGGTTTCATTTATACTACTACATGAAGAGGTGTGGTCCTGTCTTTCAAATAAAATATATACTCTTTGTAGGTTATCCAGAAAATGCAGCTTCCTAATTTTTATCTTCTAGAAAGCTACCAGCAATTGTCAAAACTTTTCAAAAGGAACATTTCTCAAATCTCTCTAACCTTAAAGTCCCACTGGGCTATAAAGCAGAGACATCAGTGGCAAATAATTAGTGCCAAGTGGGTATACACACTAAGTTAAGAGCGATGGAATCCCCTGTTGCAGAAGGCCCAAGGCTGATTTATGTTCCCAATTCTCGGAGGCATCTAGTCTTTCCTCTTGAAATAATTCTGTAAAGCTCTATGGGGATTGCTAAAGGTGCTGAGAAGGAAGAATCCAACCTTCTGGATATGGCACCACTGTCTGCTTTATATGTAACACATATCATCAGCCATTCTGCACGCCCTCTGCTGTGCTTCCATCTGTTGGGTTGCAATGTAACTTCATGTTAGGGGCAGGTGATTCAAGTGCTTCAACAGGAATTATTTTCCTCTAGTCTCCTGGCAACTGACTAGGAAGATAAAATTAGGAAGCATTACTTTCTTATCTATCCCAAATACATTGCTGTAATATACTATAGGAGGACATATTCAAGCACTGATAACATTTGCACAAACATTTATTTTATGTTTATAGACATACGTATTTTAACTATGAGACATTCTTCCATTTCTTAAGTAGGGTTTTTAAAAAAACATCTTATATTTGGGATACCATGGGTCACATCAAGTGGGTCAAAATTTACCATTAAAGTAAGTGTTGAGTTCCAATACAGTGGCTTCACTGGAGTAGTTGGATATAATAAATATGTAAAAACCATTATATATTCTGATATAGGTCAGATAAAGCTCTGATAAATCAGTCCTTTAACCAATTTTAATGTACTTAGCCAATTTAATTTATATAAAATAAACTGGATAAAGTGTTTCCTCAATATTTCTAAGAGTTTTAAAAGTGTAAACTGCTGTTAGCAATTTAACATTACTAAAAATTTCTTAAAAGTATTATAAAGTTGGTCTCTAAATCAGTTCTTAATGCAGCCAAATGTGGATGAAATAAACTATTTGAAATAAAGATGAAGTTTCCTTTAATAATTAAAAGCAACCTAATTCAACAAACAAATTAAAATAAAGAAGTAAACAATAAAGAAACTGATTTAATGTGGTAATTCAGGTTCTTAATTCCCAACCGTTCTTAGTCCCCCTAA
>NW_016107324.1:7155797-7165025 GCF_001604975.1 Cebus imitator | reverse complement strand
AAAGAAAATTAAATGAGGACATTTAACATAGGAACTTTAATATCATGAAATAAGCTATTTATTTTCCCCAAGTATATACAATTTATACTTGGTGACAATTTATATGTAGGTGACCCATAATTTGCAGTCTAATAGCATTTTTTGTTAAAGGAAAAAGTACTAAAAATAGAACTTCTGACCACCTAAGTTATTTACATATATCTGCGAAAAAAAGTCCTGCCTTATGTCCCTAGCTACATTTGCCCAGCCTTCATAAAACTCAGCTGTACAACCTAAAATAAAAGACTTAAAGAAACTTACTAAGTTTCTTATACTTTTTTAATGAATAAAGCCCACAAAAACCCAGGGCTCCATTTATTCTAGGCCTAGAGGAAAGTTTCTCTTACTTACTATTCCTTTTGCAAAAATGGGCCTTTTCTTCTAGGCTTTTTGTTTCGTCTTATCTTCCATAATTTTGTTTAATATTAATCGACTATGGTAGGTTCTTCAGTGTTCTCCACAGAATCATTCAATAAATCTTGGATTTCTTACCAGTACAACCCTCTGTCACCCCACACTCCACCTCGGAAAATTATCCATTGTAAACATTTAAAAAAATACTTTCATCTTGTCATTGAGAAAATACATAAGTAAAGAAATATGCTTATGTCATCTTGTCTTACTGAAAATTCTTGATTCATCTCGGACTAGTCCATAATTTCATTTTGGATTAAGAGAGATATAGGCAGTATCATTGTGAAATAATGTTTTAAGACATCCACAATCAGTTTTCCACTGAAAGACAGCAGGTGCCTGTGCAGACATATAGACAAACACACACACACACCCCCCAACTGAAAGACAGCAGGTGCTTGTGCAGACAGACACACACACACACACACACACACACACAGATAATAGGAAAACTAAGCAGTGGATACTTTATAAAATCTTGTGGCTACAGAAGACAGCACAGTAACTTCAGGAGATAAAAATTTTACAAACTTTTGTGAGAAAATACAAAAAGGCAAATGATGAATATTAACTGAGTTCTGAAAGGTCTTCTCTCTCGCTCCTTTTAGCACTGCTTTAAGGAAATTTACCTTAAATTTACCTTAACTGAAATATAAAATCTTACCTTACTAAATTCGTCATTGCTAAAATTTCTGGATCATTTTTGTACGGCTTGGCCTAAACACAGTAAAGAAAAAAATTAACTATGTATAAGTACAAATAATATTTAAAAAGAAGTAACATTTATTTCCAGATAGCTAATAAGAGAAAATAACAAGTAAAACACACGTACCTCCTGCGAGTCAAATGGATTTATTCCTGATTTCATAAGCATATTTGCTAAGACCAAATATTTTAAGCAAGTAGTTCGTCTCGGACTTCCAGATTCATCATAATTCTTGAAGGCTTCAAAAAAATCAGTGTGTGCCTTTTCAAATTCACCTTCTCTCAAGTGCATTTTACCACCACATTCTGTGAAGAAAAAGACATGAGAAAATAGGATATTTTCACTTCTGTAATAATAAGACTGACCATTTCATAAAGGCCAAATGAAAATTATATCAGTGACTTTCAGTTTTTAAATTCTGTAACTTGAATAGTACTGGCCCGAAGGTATATACTGAAGTTCTAAAAAGCCAGAGTTTAATTAAACACTTTGATATCTCCCCACGTAACTGCCCACCCTCTCCAAACCAAACTTGCCTCTGATAACTCCCATGATCAGTGGATGAGGGATGGCAGACTTGATGTGAAGTGACTGTTCATAGAGTGCTTTAAGTTTTTTGTTATTTTTCTGTGCTGTATACATTTGAATTTCCAAAGCATATATTTCTAATAACTGTGTGCCCTTTTTCAGATCATCTTCTCCATCATCAGTCTAGGGAAGCAAATACTTAACTTTAGAAGAGATAGAAGTCAGACAGTAATTCTTATTTGCATTAGCCTGGAAATCTTACATTTATAATACTATTTCTATGTGAAAATGCAATACAAACTTAAATTGGGAGCTAGAGTACTAGAATGCCACTTATAATGGCCAAAAAGAAACTAACACATTCTTTCTACTTTCTAGTTATAAGGAAAAAATAGCTAAAGGTTTTTTTGTACTGTAGTCCTTCCTTATCCATAGCGAACATATTCTAAGACCTCCAGTGGATGCCTCAAACTAAGTATAGTACTATGTTTTTTCCTACGTAGTAAGTCCACATTTAACACTGTTGATAGGTTCTTGGAAACCATGACCTCAAGCGAAACAATGTACAATGAAATCATTTCCCCCCTCATCAACTTTATAACAAAATGGTGTTGAACAAAGCAATGTTAAGTCACCGTTTCTAAGAACCTATTAACAATGTTAAGTGAAAACTTACTGTATATACATACCTGTGATAAAGTTTAATTTATAAATCAGGTACAGTAAGAGATTAACAATAACTGATTATAAAATAGAACACTTATAATAATATACTATAATAAAAGTTATATGAATGTGATCTTTCTCTCTCTGTATCTGAAAATATCTTATTTTCAGACTTCAGTTGACCACAGGTAATTGAAACTGAAGAAAGCAAACTGTGGATAAGCGTTAGGGGGACTAAGTATGTATGAAATGTTTTAATGTTTACGTTTTTATCTAGGAGATATATTATTGTCTTCCCCAAATCTTCACAACTGCTTTTGAACCACTTATTCAATTAAAAAGACTTTATTAAGTGCCTTCCACATGCCAGGCGGGTCTAATGTGGTGAAATACAAAGTTAAAAAAGCGGAGGTTCTTGGTCTCAAAAGTTCACACTCTAGTAGAAGATTAATCTGTCAGTAGATAAATTACAATATAAACGATGACTCTAGCTGAAGCACAAACCAAGTGCCTAGGAGAATGAAATAGAAAGGGACTAATTTTCCTTGAGGATGTCACAGGAATCACAAAAAGATGCTGACATTTGAGCATGACTTTAAAGCTGACCAACAGACGATGAAATGTAGGCCATGAAAAATAGCATATGATCAACAGTAAGATATTCATAAATATCTAACACTGACATGTACTAAGCAAAAATGTATTGTTTATTGGGTCTTTAAACTTAAAATTGTTTAATTACTCACTAATGAACCATAACCAGAGTAAAACGTACAATACACAAAACAATCTGTATATCTAGAGTATACTGCATCTCTCCCTGAACATACTTACATCAAAGTACTAAGTAATATAATGCTATTTCCCATTCAGATAGCATTTTTCTTATGTTCTTAAAGCAAAACTTCTTCAAAGGGTTTTCTCAAATTCCTTATATACATACATACTGAAAGACCCTCTGAGATAACTTCTCCAGCATTTCCACTTCATAAGGAACTGAACCTCCAGTTGGTTATGAATCAGACTAAGGCATCCTAACAATGTGCAGATACGAAATAATTCCTAAGTGACTAATCTGCTTTATAAAACAAAACTATTAAATATCTGTAGATGATTCATTCAGAACAATTTCCTTATCATTTCTCCTATTCACAGAAATGACACATATATCATTAAAATACCTCATGGCTGAGGGTGTGTGGGGCTGAAAAAAAAAATAGTACATGGCATTGGAAGAGTTTAAAATTATTTAAAGGCCAGGCACTGTGGCTCAGGTCTGTAATCCCAGCACTTTGGAAGGCCGAGGTAGACGGATCACGTGGTCAAGAGTTTGGGACCAGCCTAACCAACATGGTGAAACCCTGTCTTCACTAAAAATACAAAAATTAACCAGGCATGGTGGCGAGTGCCTGTATTCCCAGCTACTCAGGAGGCTCAGGCAGGAAAATTGCTTGAACCTGGGAGTTGGACGTTGCAGTGAGCCAAGATCAAGCCACTGCACTCCAGCCCGGATGACAGAGCAAGGCTCTGTCTCAAAAGGAAAAAAAANAAAAAAAAAAAAAAAAAAAAATTTAAAGCAGTATTTCCACATTAAATTTAACCTAGTATTAAATGATGTATTTGGTTAAGACAAAAAAGGGAATATAAAATGAAAGGCTGGTTAAAAAGTTAAAGAGCTACTCTGCCCTAACCATATGGCTTTTCAAATATAATTTAATTACAGAAAATAAAGAACTCAGTACCTCTATCACACTAGCCATACTTTAAATGCTTGATAGCTACACATAGCTGGTGCTACCATATTGGAAAACAGATACAGAAAATTCCCAGTATCACTTAAAGTTCTGTTGGACAGTGCTGCTAGGGTTCATATAAATTGAAATATAAAAATATCTTTATTACATATTTATAATACCCTTACTCCATTTTCATATAGTATATAACTAAGTATTACGGCTTCCTTGTAGTAAGTATCACAATAGGCTATTTGTTTATTGATACTGGTACCTCATTACACAAAGAATAAAGACTGAGGGGCTGGGCATGGTGGCTCACACCTGTAAACCCAGTACTCTGGGAGGCCGAGGCGGGTAGACTGCCAGAGCTCACGCATTCAAGACCAGCCTGGACAATATGGCAAAACCCCAACTCTACAAAAAAATATACAAAAAATTAGCTGGGCATGCTGGTGTGCGCCTGTAGTCCGAGCTACTCAGGAGGCTGAGGTAGGAAAACAGCTTCAGCCCATGAGGCAGAGGTTGCAGTAAGGCGAGATCACACCGCTCCACTCTCTAGCCTGGATAAGAGCCAGACCCTGTCTCAAAAAAAAAAAAAAAAAAAAAAAGATACTTTTTATAACTTATTTTCTAAATTTTATTTTCGGGATAATGTTTAAACAAAAAACATTCCTAAACAATATTTTGAATATGATTATTAATTATTGCTTACACTTTTTTTATTATGAAGAAATATTGAGAAAAAAATAAGGGAAAACTACCTGGCAGGACTGATGTAACTGACGTAAAATTTTTTGAAGCTTTCCATACTCCTCTCGTTCTAAATATAATTTTCCAAGCTGCAAAAAAGCAAACTTATTAAAATCAAGATTTCAACAGAAGGTATATATCTTTAGGAGGCTTTATTAAGAACACCCACCCATATTTCAAAAGAAAAGAGTAAGTAATTATAATTGTTACCTTCGTGTTTGTCTTAAACCACAGTCTATCATTCTTAGCATCTTTCAAAGCTTCCAGAGTTGTTTCATAGAATTCCTGCAGTAAATCCATCTGACATAAAAAATCAGAATTCTATAATTGTAAACAGCAAATTTGTACCTGTTAATAAAGTTAATTTGAACAAACTAAAAGTGCATCTTTGAACTTTAATACATATAAGATACACTATTTGTATCTTACTGAATGTCTTATACAGTCCCAAAAATTAACTGAAGCAAAACAGACCAAATTCACAAGTGTCATGATCTATCGTTTTACAAAACCCATAAAATATTTCCCCATATAACCATACTGCCATAAGTTCTCATGCTATAACAGTAAAAGTTTGTACTTCCCAATCTTAATAATTCATTCTGTATTTTACTTTTCAAAAAGCTAGTCAAGTGAAGCAGTGGGAGTGAAGAAGGAACAAAGTAATCTGTAACTGGGTGTGATCAATTAGCTGAAAATACCACTCCACTCAGATCAACCACTCATTTCATATTAACAGCAGTAAATGACATGTACACAGAATTAGTTGTACTGTTACTAACAGTGTGTATCTTATTCACTCAACTCTTATTTGGAGCCTACAACGTGGCAAACACTAAGCATGCTGGTGAAGAAATATGAAAAAACAAATAATAAGCTCCTTCTCTCAAAATTCTTCTATAAATGTGACTAAGTTAACTCAACTGCACAGCTTTTAAGTCACTGGGAAACCATGGAGGTGGGTGCAGAGAAAAGTCTAGTATAATTTTAGCTATGTCTAATCACCACCAATTCACCAATCTGTGTGGCATTTTTTTCACGGAAATCATTATTTGTTTTATATCTTGATAAGTTCCCTTGCCCACACTCTTCCCCCTGCTTCTGGCTTTGCTTTTGTTTGAATATCTAATTCTCTACTTAACAGGATCAAGAAGAGGACTGTAAGAGCAGAAAAATTTCACATTTTCAGAAAACACTGCTTATTTATTCATGACTACTGATGGCATATTGAATAGAACAGAGTGCCACCCACTCAATATCTGTTGTTACTTTCAAAAACCAAAAACCTTACATATAACAGCACACAGAGCATGTAGTCTTGAAGTTTCAAAATCACTCGATTCCCTCTCCCTGCTCCAATTACTGACATAACATTTAATAACAGTGTACCAAATATGTTTTGATGACACTCGTTTTTTAAGAGTTGGTAAACATTTTCCAATTTAAGGAAAGCTCCATGATATATAACTAGAATTTGTGTCATTAAGTGTTAATAATCTAACAAAACATGTAAGTTTACCTTCCTCTATTCGTATGACATAAAATTTAAAGAGTAGAAACTGCCTGAAAAAAATGACATCTAGTAGAAAAGACATTAAATGACGCTGATTCTGACCTGAACATTCTTTTATTATGAGTACAGAAAGTATCAAACATTTTAAGAAATACTAAATGATATAGAGACTATATCCTGTGCTAAAATATCAGAATAAGAAGACTAAAAACTAAAACTGAGGACTATGCTGTTTACAAGGATAAGAACAAATTATCCAATTAAAAATTATCTTAGCAAAAAAAAATATATATAATCGCTGGTTTGCTTAACAGCCAAAATCTAGACTCATAATGAAAGCACTATCACTCCCAATACCCTCTTTAGTTTCTTTCATCAGTAGCTCTTCTTTCATTATCCACCCATCCTTTGCAGAAGCATTTACTGAGCACCTGCTGAGTAATGGCAAACACTAACTGATAAAGAGCACAGGCACTCCTCAAAAATTTTAATGTAATCAAATCCCCACAAATAACCTGTGATTCAGTTTATTTAACACCTCAGAAGGGCCAGCCGAAGTGCTAATGGAGTTTATTAGAAGGACCTGTGGTAGCAACTGTACAGGAGTCTAACCTAAGCCTGAAAAGTTTTTTACAGATTTTAGTATCTGAAGACATTATTTAAAAAGATCAACCTGGAGTTATTACCTTTAACTATTATGTAATCAGTAATATAACCAAGAAGATACTATTTATCATTTTTAAAGCCCACTAATAACTAGCACAACTACTTAAATAGAAGCATTAGGCCTTTTCATTAGTAAAGAATGAACCCTTACTATAAATAATAAACACACTGATAGTGCCAAGAGGAGAAAATTGAGTCTAACCTGTTTAGAAGTAGAGATATAATCAAGAATAGAATTAATGGATTTTTCAGAATAATTTCTTGTGACTGCACTCCGAATATAGGTCAATAGTTGTTTATATCTATTCATCATTTCTGGAAAGTTTGTCTGTAAGAAAAGAAAAATGAATTATCAGATATAAACTTATGTACTAAAATATGTACACATGATTAAGGTTATAGAATAGACTACTACAAAAAGAAATGTAGTTCATATAATTCATAATATAGTTTTGTAAAAGATGAACTACGTATGATAGGAACACTATCAACATTTTTATCTTAAATTGGAAATTACTAGATTACTCAGATAACAAATCAAATGTATAAAGTTGGCTATAAAACAAGTACAACTGCTAAATTTTCCAAATTTCAGAAACTGTCATTGTACAATATTATTTAAATCATAAAACCTACCAAAATATTCATAAGCCAAAACATACAAATAAAATCCAAGTTTTCTTTTCTTTTTTTTTTTGAGATGGAGTTTCATTCTTGTTGCCCAGGCTGGAGTGCAGTGGTGTGATCTCGGCTCAACGCAACCTCCTCCTCCCGCGTTCAAGGATTTCTCCTGCCTCAGCCTCCAAAGTAGCTGGGACTACAGGCATGTGCCACCACATCTGGCTAAATTTTGTATTTTTAGTAGAGATGGGGTTTCTCATGTTTGTTAGGCTGGTTTTGAACCACAGACCTTAGGTGATCCACTTGCCTTGACCTCCCACAGTGCTGGGATTATAGGCGTGAGACACTGTGCCAAGCCAAAATCCAAGTTTTTAAATGCCTTGTGTACCTGCTACATAGGATATTAGCTATATTCACCCCTGTGATTTTATCCAGTCATTAGGAAGCTCTAAAGTAAGACTTACGTGTTTCTTTTCTCCCTATAAATGGCTGGCTGTATATAAAAATGTGAAAATTAAACAATCTTTTCAAGCCTCATTACTCATATTTCACGTCAAGAAAAGTCTCCCCATCTAAGGTTCTACTCAATAGTAGATGTAGTTAATGTTATTCTACCTTATATTTGTACTACTGAGGTTGTTCCAGGAAACATGAAAAGTCTAAAAAATAAAGGAGTATTGACACTTAAGAATTCTAGGAGAGGTTTACCATTTCTAAGTATAACCTGTAAGTCAATTTATGAGTCTAACCATATAAACTGCATCCACAGTCCTCACAATCTGCAACTGCTGTTAATCCCTCTTTTTACTGAGTTCTACTCTATTCTTTTCATCAAAGATGCAAAGCATTGGCAGATACAAATGCTTCTTTCCTTGACTACTTGAACACATGTGTTTAATAGGGTGAGGAATAAACTAATAATGTCATAACTATCCTGCTTAAGACAATACATTCTGCCCTGAGACACATCACGAAGAGCAAGAAAACTTGAGAATAATCCCTGAAACCTTCTAAGCAAGAGTTGAATCACAATAAAGAAAACAATAGAGGTAGATGGGATAGAACTATGGAAATAAATATATAAAACCACTTTTGTTTTCAAGTTTTATGTGGGGGTAAATCATAGGTAACAACCTGTCAATGAGCTGCCAAATCTACATTACAGTATGTATCTTGTAGCAAAAGGGAAATCAGAGAAATATGACTATCCTAACTTTGAGGCTGTATCTTGGCACTGAAATAGGAGTTTTGCAAAAAGTAATAGTTTTGGGCTGGGCTTGGTGGCTCAAACCTGTAATCCCAGCACTCTGGGAGGCCATGATGGGAAGATCCCTTGAGCCCACGAGTTTGAGACCAGCCTGGGCAACATGGCGAAACCCCATCTCTACAAAAACCACAAACTAGCCAGGTGTGGTGGCACGCGCCTGCAGTCCCAGTTACTTGGAGGCTGAGGCAGGAGGATAGCTTGAGCCCGAGAGGCAGAGGTTGCAGTGATGCAATGAACCAAGATTGTGTCACTGAACTTCAGCCAGGGCAATGGAGCAAGACTTCATCTCAAAAAAAAAAAACCAACCAGCGGAAACGCTTCT
>NW_016107324.1:7131244-7154936 GCF_001604975.1 Cebus imitator | reverse complement strand
CACCCGCCTCGGCCTCCCAAAGTGCTGGGATTACAGGCTTGAGCCACCGTGCCTGGCCAATAGCAGAGTTCTATAGGGACTCTTGGTATTTTCTCAAATCACAGAACCGAAGAGTTAAACATTCAGCCCCTAATGTCACGATAGTTGTTTAATCAAAAATTTCTGTCCCTTGAAACACTTGGTGCTTCTTCCACAGCCATGTAAGTCATTAATTTGAATACAGTAAATGTTTGTGTTTATTATTTTTGCAAACAAAAAATGGAAAGAAAGCACAGGGGCTCTGGGCAACACAGAAATGTTTTGAAAGTATTAGAGCAGTAGAAGTACAAAGGGTAAATGCAATCTGGACAATTTTCATTCTCTAACTAGATTTAATATACAATATACTTAATAACATTTAACATGTTTTGAATTGTTCTGATATATTTTGGGGAATAAATGAACTAAAACATTTTGTGAACAGCTTCTGTAGATGCCATGGAGTGCCCCTATTAAAGGCGAGAGAAACAATATCAGAGTGAGAGTACCTCAAAAAGAGGAGGTACAAGATTAGTAGAAGTTACCTGGATACAAGTACTAGTGACATGGGATAGAGAAGCTAACGGGGAGAAAGAGGAGGCATATCATATGGGAAATACAAAAACAGGACAAAAAGAAAGTGGTAACATATCAGTTATTCTTCTACAACAGCTTCACTCCCTGCTAATCTGAGCTTCAAGTTTATCTTTCTCTCAAAAGTTCTTCTCCTTTAGTGATCTAAGATTCATTTTTGTACCTAGTCCTATCATCTCCTGACTCTTTTTCCTTCCACTTCTACCCTGTATTCTTTACTAGTTTAAAGAAACTGAGGAATGACATTTTATGAGTATAATGTCCTAATTCCAGTTTCTCTGGAACACGTTATGAGTTCGTTCAACAAACTATTTGAGCACCAACCAAATGACAGCCATCAATATAGGTTCTAAGAATGTAACAGTGAATAAAACAAAGTCCTGCTCTCATGGAGCTTACAACTTACTTGGGGGGAGGGGAGGCGTGAAGATGGGCAATAAATAATAGACCAAAATGAAAAGAAGGAAAAGAGCAAAGAAGAAATTTCAGTGATGATGGGAAGAACACTATTTTATATCGGGTAGTCATGGGAAGGCCATCCCAGTTTGTGGTGCCATTTGAGCAGAGACCTGAATCAAATGAAGAAAAAAACCCCATATGGTTATATGAGAGAGGAGCTGCTGAGGCAGAGGAAACAGCAGGTGCAAGCCTTTACACAGGGTTGTGTTTGGGATGACTTGAGGAACAGAGATCAGGCCAGTGATGGAGCAAATAAACAAGAACAGCAGCAAAGAATGCGCTTACATAAAGACTTACAGGTCATGGTAAGGATTTTGGATTTTACTGAGGGAGTTGGGGACTATTATATGGAGCAAAGGAATGACATAATCTAACTTTTTAAAAGGATCACTATGCTACTTGTGGAGAACAGACTGTAGCAGGGTAAGGATGAAAGTAGGGAGACCAGTTAAGAGGCTATTGCAATAGTCTAGGTAAGAAATAATGGTGCCTTGGAGTAGGGTAGAAGAGGTAGAAATGGTAAGCAGCATTCATACTGGATATAAAGCCATGTGGATTTGCCAATGGATTATTTGTGGGGTACGAGGCAAAGAGAAGACTTAAGCATAATGCTAATGTTTTTGGCCCTAGTCAATGGAAGAGAAACTCTTTATAATAAACAGGAGCATTTTAAAACTCCAAAGTAAATACTAATCCTTTGTGAAAAAGTCAATCTATTAATAATGCAGCCAAATACTGTCCATGCATCTAAAAGAATAAATTTTCTTAAATAGAAAACTTCTGTATCCTATGTAGAACCTTTTTTTTAAACTTACTATTACTACAGTCCTAAATGCAAAGCAGACTAAATATAAAAACAAATCCAAAGAATTACTTTAGAGAAGTAGATGTAACAGTAGTTTGTCATGATGTTTTTACCTATAGAATTTAATTAGTTTAATTCCCCTCAAAACATATCTTACCAACTTGAAGTTAATCTTAATCATTTGTTTCAGTGCTTTAAATCCCCATTCTCCTTTTTCACCTTCAAGTTCCAAAACCTAAGAAAAGGAAGAAATTTTTAGTTTATCTTAATAGTAATATGTTATTTTCTAATGATGGCCAATGTGTAAGTATTTAATTAATTTTACACTATATGAATAAAAAACATTTCCCCAAGGATTCCTCCATTTCTCACGGTCACTTTTAAGTCTTAAAAAAAAAAAAAAAAAAAAAAAAAAAAACAAGTCGTAAGATGTTTGAAGATAAGCAAGCTTAAAGTTCCTTCATCAGGAAAATTAAGAGCTACTTCTTGATTATTATACAGTTCCTGAAATATTTTTTCCCCTTGAATAACCAACCAATGGTAAAAATAATCCATAAGTGTATCAGTAAGTCAAGATATCAAGCTATTTTTAATAATGAAACCACAATTGTTTGATTTACTCTTCAAAAAATAAGATTGCAGTGAGTATCTATTGACCATCATGTTGATGGTTCTTCTGCCAGAACTGTCCTAGTTTTTCAGGACAATGGCCCTGCTCCATAGATAGCTTGATTGGAAAAAACAACAGGGTAACGCTTTTGAAATATTTGCTTGTGCTGCTTAATGCTAACTTACCTTATAGGATAATTAAGTATTCAAAACACATTTCTGACATAAAATCACCTGGGACTTATTTAACACATAATTTTAAAAAATTAACACACAGAATCAATTGGAAAAGAATATAAACCTTTTGGAAACTGCTTAATGCTGCTTTTGGGTCATCTTCTTTTAATGCTTTGGAATTATAGTATTGATTTTCTAAATCCACATTTGGCTCGGAGTTACTATCTTCAGAGTATTCCTGTATATTGGAAAGAAGGAAAAATTAAAAGGAAACAATAAAAAAGAAACCCACACACAGCAATGTAAAAAGTTAATGCGTTAAGAGAAAAACCACATATTTATACAAGACAAAACTCTGAATACACAGGTAAAACGTCACTGACATTCAACTGTTATATAAAACCAGGGGTTGGAGAAAGGAGGAGGGAGGAGTCAAAAGCAAGTGTATGGCCGAATATAACCATTTCTTTCTTTCAGAAAAAAGCTAAAATTTCTATAGAATCGACATAAAAGAAGAATGCAAACATCTAATATTGGTTAATGATCCCAATTCTGTAGTGGCTAAGCTTTTGTTAGTCATGAAATCTGAGGGAAACCTAATGTAGATGTGTTCTAATTCTTAATCTTTGGTTCTGTAATCTAATTTTTTTCTACTCCCCAAGTCTAAATTTCATTATTCTAACATGGTCTAAAACTAGCTAGGATGGTAATCTACACATTCCACAGTCATCTAGCGTTAAATGTAATTATGTTAATAAGAATATTTGCCTTATGTGGACTATAAAACAGCTATTTATGCTAATGTAACTTAATCAGCTTCGTAACAAATCAAAATAGATAAAACAAAATGGATTTTTATAATTTTATGAGACGTTCCATTACATGAGTTCAATTCTTAGTGGGAAAAAACAAGGCAGAAGGGAAAACTGGAATAAAACAATCGTTTTTGTGGAGCAGCGTAAATAAGAGTTTTATACAGTTCCGGGATATTCAATCTAATAATGAGGATTACAAAATACACATGGACTGGTATAATGGCAATTATTACTTTATGAGTCATAAGATACGGAGTATGTCCTTCTCAGTAATAAGTCATTACAAAGGGCAGGTTTATATCAAATTAAGATTACTACCTGGAAGTAAACACAAAAAGACAAGAATAGTATTACATTATTTCTAAATCCAAATACAGGTAACACATTTCTTTATAAAAAAACTCTTACAGGCCAGCTGCAATGACTCACGCCAGTAATCCCAGCACTTTGGGAGGCCGAGGTGGTTGGATCACGAGGTCAGGAATTCAAGACCACCCTGGCCAATATGGTGAAACTCCGTCTCTACTAAAAATACAAAAAAAAATAGCCAGGCATGGTGGCACATGCCTGTAGTCCCAGCTAGCTACTCGGGAGGCTGTGGCAAAAGAATTGCCTGAACCCAGGAGGGGGAGGTTGCAGTGAGCAGAGATTCGCCACTGTACTCCAGTCTGGGCAATAAAGGGAGACTCGATCTCAAAAAAACATTTGTTACAGTCCCATAAAAGTATAGGAATGGAGAAAGGTATGCTGTGTACAACAAGTTTCTTGAAAGCTCAAAAATACATTAACACAAGATGAAGTTTTCAATACTCTCAAGAGTGGCTTTGTAATGTTCCCCCTCTGGAGGATAATTCCTTCCTCCCTTATGTGAGAACATGAGACTGTCACTCAGTTTTCCAGATTTAAGATCTGGAATTCCGTTATGTTTAACATATGAAAATCACTTGGAACAATTCTTTTAGGGACAAAATGAAACTAGGTAGTAAATAAGTTTCATAATTATTCATTGACTTCTTAACCCTTGCAATCTAGGCTTATCTACAAAGAAACTGATCATGCTTAAAAAAATAGAAATTAATAAAGAATGAACAAGCCAACAATACACAGAATGATGCTGTGACAGTGATGCCTTCAAAGCCGGGTTTTGAAAGATAAATGGAAGTTTGCCCGCTAGACAAAATGGGAGAGGATAAAGAGAATAGTACATGTAGTAACAGCATAAACAATGAAAGGACATAAACAAAGAACATAAAAATCCTTACTGATTCTACCTTCAAAATAAATCTCAAATCTATCCACTCCCTTGCCTGCTACCACCCTGCCCTATCAAACTAGTTTCATCTCTCCACAAACTTAACAGCCTTCTCATATCCTCATGGTTCATTAAGCAAGGAAAATAATTTTCACAAAATGTAAATTATCTTAATCTTTTTCTTCAAAAGTGGTTCCCTCTCCTCTTAAAATCAAGAGCAAAATCATCAAAACTTGATTCCTGTGTACAACCTTATCTCCTATCAAGTTCTCCCTCATTCATTTTGCTGTAATCACCCTGGGGTCTTAACAAGTGGCCAAATTCTCCTACTTTTATGTGCTATTCCTATCTCTTTCCACCTCTACCTCTCTCCATCTGGTTAACTGCTGTATATCATTTCAGATCTAAGCCTTAAGGGCATTCTTTAGGGAAGACTTGGAGTAAAGAATCACAGCTATAAAACCTACTCTAAGTCTAGAGCGGTGGCTCATGCCTCTAATCACAGCACTTTGGGAGGCAGAGATGGGAAGATCGCCTTGAGGTCAGGAGTTTGATCGAGACCAGCCAGACCAACATAGTGAAATCCCGTCTCTACTAAAAATACAAAAAATTAGCCGGGCATGGTGGTAGGCAACTGTAATCACAGCTACTCAGGAGGCTGAGGCAGGAAAATCGCTTGAACCCGGGAGGCAGAGGTTGCAGTGAGCCGAGATCAAGCCATTGCACACCAGCCTGGGCAAGGAGAGCAAAACTCTTGTCTCAAAAACAAACAAACAAAAACCCTGCTCTATGCCTCTGGAAATCGGTTCTTTTCTAATTGTTTTGTTAAGTCGGAACAAACATAAACAGATTTACCATATAATATACAATTTATCATAGATTAACTTAAAACTGTTGAGTAAGATAGGAATAGCTCCCTGAACTAGAAAACTACTTTTTTGCAACCCAAACCTTCAGAATGCAGACTTGAACCTGGAAGCAAAATGAAAAATATTTCTGATTTACATTTATCACAAAGTAAAAATTTAGAGTCAATTTATTTTCGGTTTCTTGGCTCAAAACAGCTTAGAAAAAACACTGGTCAGGTTTTGAGAAGTGGAAAGTAGAAGCTGAAAGATATACATGACAAGTAGGACTAGAGTTTTGGAGCTTCCTAGCATAATAGATACACATACTAAGTCTACTGGCATCTCGAAAACTACTAAGTTAGAGGAAGGAAAAAGATATCTGAGTCAGGTATAAAAGTATCAACAGGAATGACCAGCAATGAGGAAGGGCAGCTGAAATAAAGCAATTAACCTGCAAAACCAAGAAAGCTTGAAACAGTATGAACAGTTTGGGCTAAAGCACAGGATGTTATGTATTGGTTGATGAAAGAAAGATGAGCTGGTATTGAATGGAGGAACAGGACAACAGAAGTCAAGCAATGATTGAGACCCAATAGAGAGTCTCTAAAAGATTTTACAAGGAAATAATCAGATGTGTTTCTGGAAGAGTACTCTGGTAGCAATGAGGTAGCCCACTGGATAATTTTCAAAGTCTAGCCAGGAGATGTGAAGCCCTGATCCCAAGAAGCAGAACGAGGAGAAAAAGTAGGGGATGCAATAAATAATAGAATAAACATAGAAGATGTTAAACAGTGTTAAAGATGTAAAATAAAAGTGCCCATATGGGCACAAGACAAAGGAAAATAAAATTACCCATAATGACTATCAGAACTTGGTAACATATGATGCCATTAATCACAACAGGGAATCTAGAAGTACTGATTAAGTATTGCTAAACTGAATTTAGTTATGTCAAATGAATAAGAGATAATAATTTGTTAAAGTTTAAATGTTTTTTTAACAGAAGAGAAAGTGAAATTTCAATTAGTATATAAAGAATGCTTTAAAAACAAATGAAGAGTTTAAGCAATAAATGAAAAACCACTTGTTTTACATGAACAGTTATAAAACTGTTTACAAAAATAAAACCCTAAACTTCAATAATAGTTCCAATCTGCTTATATAACTCATGTCCTGATATTTCCCCAAAGTAATCTGTGATCCATCCACACGACCAAAATCTACTCTTCCTCAAACATGCCACACAGTTTTAAATCTCTGCTTTGGCATAAACTCCTTTTTTGGCTAGAATTCTAAACCATCTTCCCTCCTAACAACCTTTCTGCTTTTCTCCTATGATACTCCCCTGCCCTAATACTGCTGGGAAATGTGTTTATCAACTCATCTTAGCATCATTCTTCTTAGCAAACTAAATTTTTCTTCTCAGTCATGCTTCCATATGACATGCATCTCTCTAACATAGAGCTTCATATGTTAAAACAGGCCAAACTGTGAATTTCTCAGAAGCAGGAATTTTCTTATTCATCTGTGTATTCTGAGAGCCTGGGATATAAACACTTAGTAAGTGTTTGGTTAATTAAAATAAAAGATGGTTTGACATTCCAAAATAACACAACATAGAGGAGCCAGGGTCAATTTTGACTACATCTGGAATGTAGCTACTTAACGGGATCAGTTCCATAGCTCATTTACTTACTCTTGTATCTATTGCCAATAGAAGTCCTAAGAAACATACTTTAGAAAAACAAGACTCACCATTAACAATGCTTTCTGAGCCTGGTCTAACTATCAGATGCTGGACACAATAAGAGACATAGGGCAGTATTTCATTATCCTTAAAAACCAGATGCAATTCAAGTCCTAGGTAGCCATTTATGGTTTAGCTACTGATAAAGTTATCCATTTAAAAAAAAAAATCACACAAGTTAATGGGTGCTGATTTGTTATTTATGGAGTAAATTAGTATTTAAAAAAAAAAAAACAAAAAACTGTTGACCGGCTGGTACGGTGGCTCACACCTGTAATCCCAGTACTCTGGGAGACTGAGGTAGGTGGATCACCTGAGGTCGGGAGTTCAAGACCAGCCTGGGCAACGTGGTGAAACCCCGTCTCTTCAAAAATACAAAAAATTAGCCAGGCGTGGTGGCACATGCCTGTAATCCCAGCTACTCAAGAGGTTGAGGTCGGAGAATTGCTTGAACCCAGGAGGCAGAGGTTGAGGTGAGCCAAGATCACGCCATTGCACTCCAGCCTGGGCAAAAAGAGCGAAACTCCATCAAAAACAAACAAACAAACAAACAAACAAACAACAAAACTGTCCTAAATTTTTAGTGTTCAAATTAAATTTCCCAAGGAGAGCTATCATAAAAGTCATATTTGTTTCAGCACCCTAAAAGAGTTACTATAAAACCTGAGCTCCAGTTCTGACTCTCTCACAAATTTGTCCTATAAACTTAGTTAAGTCCCTCAATCTCTATGCTTTAGTTTTTCTTGTGTCAAATTTGGGGGCTGAATCTTGTAGGAAGTTTCTAATTCCCACGGAGGTCCATATGTTGTTAATTTTGGGATATAATATACAACTACAAATTCACTTTGTTGGATACCCATAGTTTGCAGATTTAAGTTACCAGTGAAACGTCTTTATTTTTTATTAAATGTACTTATGCTTATTATTAATCATTAAGTTTATTATTAAATTTATATAACTTTATTTTATCCTTAGCATGTAAAAGTTGTGTCCCATTGTTTTAGCTATTCTTGTTAGAACCTCTCCAAGTGCATTATACAAGGTACATTTATGAGGTAATACAACAGGCCATTGTGAAAAGTTGCCAACTTATATTTCAAATCATATTTTTCTTTGAAGTAGTAGCTTTAAGGTACAGTAAAATTATTCCAATAATACTGACGTGGATTACAGCAATGCTTCTGAAATACTCAAAAAACCCAACTTCACTGGAGTTGTGTGTTTCTACCCTGAAACAACAGCATCCAGTTGAATGGCCACACTTATTTATCAAACCTGATTCTTAATTTTCAACTACATCTAAAAAAAGGAAAAAACTCTAGCTACAGCCAAATTTTTTTTAAAATAAGCTGCACATTGTTTTTTAAAAATGTTGAAAACAAGTCAAATTCTTATCAATAGAGAACTGTTCAAATAGAGGATGGTACATCCATACAATCAAGGCAGCCATAAAAAATAAGGAAGCTCCAGCATACATATACGGAATAATTTCTCAGATAAAAAGCAAAGAACAGGATTTACAATATGCTATATCAATGTTAAAAAAAAAAAAAAAAGAGGATGGCTAAGAATGTATATTTGGTTGTCTACCAAGAAGAATAGAAGCTGGACAGATAAGGAACAAAACGGAGGAGAAAACTTTGATGTATATATTTTTA
This sequence comes from Cebus imitator, assembly GCF_001604975.1. Taxonomy (NCBI): domain Eukaryota; kingdom Metazoa; phylum Chordata; class Mammalia; order Primates; family Cebidae; genus Cebus; species Cebus imitator. The sequence goes on along the minus strand of NW_016107324.1, from coordinate 7,145,954 downwards.
TATTTTCTGGTTTTGAACCATGTGCATGTATTTTCTATTTAAAAAATGTAGCGACAGAGTCACTGTCTGGCCTTTAAAGTAACATATTTGTTCATCATTTGCATCCTGCAACCTGCCCACCTCCATCAATAAAAGCAATATAGGTTCACTGTGAAAAGTCTTCAAGACAAAAACAAATAATAATAAAAAAAAAAAACCTAAAACTGGCCAGGGGTGGTGGCTCACGCCTGTAATCCCAGCACTTTGGAAGGCTGAGTGGGGCAGATCATCTGAAGTGAGGAGTTCAAGACCAACCTGGCCAACATGGTGAAACCCCGTTTCTACTAAAAATACAAAAATTAGCCGGGTGTAGTGGTTCGGGCTTGTAATCCCAGCCATTTGGGAGGCTCAGGCACGAGAATTGCTTGAACCAGGGAGGTGGAGGTTGCGGTGAGCTGAGATTTCATCACTGCACTCTAGCCTGGAAAACAGAGTGAGACTGTCTCCAAAAAAAAAATTTTAAACCATTGATAATTTACTTCCAGACATTTTTCTATATTTTTCCCACCTAACAAAATTTGAATAATATGGATTATACTGTCTTTGATATTTTTTGAACTTAACATTTATAGTAGATATATGTTCACTATGTACACAGCACTCGCAATTGACCATCATCTTTCTACTGATTTTATTAAAAGTGTGACAAATTCGAGGGCCTGTAAGACATCCTGTAGCTAAGACTCATTTTCCTCCCTACTACACACACAAAAACAGACAAAGTAAAAATGTAGAGCATTAAAACTGCTACACCATAAACAAAATCACAGGAAGATGGGTGGAGCTGGAGGCCATTATTCCTAGCAAACTAATGCAGAAGAAGAAAACCAAATATTGCATGTTCTCACTTATAAATGGGAGCTAAATAATGAGAACTTATTAACACAAAGGCAAGAGACACTAGGGCCTACTTGACGGTAAAGGGTGGGAGAATAGAGAGGTGCGGAAAAAATAACTATTGAGTACTAGGCTTTGTACCTGGTTGATGAAATAATCTGTATAATAAACCGATGTAACATGAGCTTACCTATATAACTAAGCTGCACATGTACCCTTGAACCTAAAAGTTAAAAAAAAAAAAACTGCTAAATATTAAGAAAAACAATACTAGTAAACATTTATTCAATAATCCCAATTATGAGCTTGACTAGGGGAATATAATGAGGCTCACAGATGGTAATATATTTAACCAAATGGAATTATTCTAATTTTTAGACAATGTTTTCTTTGTAATACATTTAAATAATCATATTCAAATATTTAATACCCTACCTATAACAGAACTTACTAAAGAATAATTTTTGATATAAAGTCAATTTGTCTTAAATCCTTTCTAAAAAAATTATTAGAAATTTCATGGTAGAACAATTGAACGGTGGAATTAAAACAGCTTATCAATGGCCTTACCAACTTAATGAATGGCACTATGGTTATTATTTAATATTACTGGAGCGGCAAATAACCTATAAACCTGTAAAATTAGCAATGCATTAAATGTCATTTACAAGCACCATCTCCTACCACAGATTATGTTTAGAAATGCCTCTATCTCTAACAAAAATCAAACAGATCTTAGAACATACATGACCATACATGTATGCTGAATTTCTTTTACATTCATTTCTTCTTCTTTTTTTTCTTAAAAATACCTAAGTTTATTTTCTTTTATTTTAGATCCTTCTTAGGCAGAGATCATTATTTACTTTCCTGGGTAAAAACAGTACAGTTTTAGAAACAGACTTAATTTTTCAGGGGGTATCCTAACTACCTATTTCCACCAGATTGGGCAGGAACAAAAAGTGATTTAGGGTGTTAAAACGTATCGATGGACAACCAGTAAAGATATGCTGAGTATCATTGTAGTCAAAAAACTCATAGCTCTTAGTTAATACTTTAACTAAAAGGAGGTGATGACCAATTTTCCAACAAACAAATACCTGAAGACTTTCAAATTACTAAGAAAGGGGGAGGAGGAATACCAGACAAAATTACTATTTTTAAAAAAAGAAAACCTCTTTTGGCAAAATGTAAGCATGAAATGGGAACCTGCCTCTTAATCTTTTTTTTTCCAATAATATATGATTTAAGGAAACGAAAAACAAATTACTAAATATATTTTATACCACCAAAAGTTTTAACTGTTAGTAAATGGAGCATAAATAATTTTACAATTAGACACCGGATAGATACCTGATGAAAGACAGAAGAGGGGAGGAAGAGCTATTTAATACTAGGGAAAGAAAAACAAAAATGCCCAACAGAAAACTCCAACATTTCATTTCATTATGCAGTAGTACAAAATCTTACTTTAAGAAATAAACAAGTTAAAACAAGGCCAGGCGCGGTGACTAACACCTGTAATCCCAGCAGTCTGGGAGGCCGAGGTGGGCAGATCACTTGAAGTCAGAAGTGGGAAGTTCACTGTGAAAACATGGTCACAGCATCACCAACATGGTGAAATCTTGCCTCTAATAAAAATACAAAAAATTGCTGGGCGTGGTGGCTCATGCCTGTAGTCCCAGCACTTTGGGAGGCCAAGGCAGGTGGATCACAATGTCAGGAGTTCGAGACCAGCCTGGTCAATATGATAAAACCTTGTCTCACTTAAGGAAAAAAAAAAAAAAAAATTAGCCAGGTGTAGTGGCAGGCACCTGTAATCTCAGCTAGTCTGGAGGCTGAGGCAGGGCAATCACTTGAACTCGGGAGGTGGAGGTTGCAGTGAGGGGAGATTGTGCCACTGCACTCTGCCTGGGCAACAGAGTGAGACTCTTGTCTCCAAAAAAAAAAAAAAAAAAAAAGTAAAGCAATTATATATTCAACTTTATTATATTGCTCACGTAGTGTAGCCCCTAAAAGGCTGAGAAAACATGGCCAAGTTAAAACATTATATGCCTAATAAAAAATCTTGCAAAGTTAATCAGGTGCTTCATGGAATGAAGATTCTCACTGCCATTACTACACTACATTCTCAAAGATGATCTTCAACTGAATCACAGTGCTAATAAGTTATGCATCCAACAGACAACTGCTTAGGAAAGAGATAAGCAGAAATATTTCCAAACACAAACTAATAATACAAATGCAATTTCTCAGGAGATGACATACAGCTGGGCATGGTGGCACGTGCCAGTAGTCTCAGCTACTTAGGAGGCTGAGGCAGGATGACTGATTGGGCCCAGGAGTTTGGGCCCAGTCTGTGTAACACAGCAAAATCCTATCTCTATGCAAATCGAAACCACAATTAGAATGGTTATTAATCAAAAAGATAAAAAAATAATAGAATGCTGGCAAGAAAGTGGAGAAAATGGAACTCTCCTACACTGTTGATGGGGATGGAAATTAGCATAGCCATTCTACAAAACAGTATGGAGGGTTCTCAGAAACTAGAACCACTACCAAAAGATCCTGCAATCCCACTACTGGGTTTACCCAAAGGAAAGAAAATCAGTATATCAAAGGGATACCTGCAGTCCATGTTTACTGCAGTATTATTCATAACAGCAAAGACAGAGAATTAACTTAAGGGTCCATCAATGGATAAATGAAGAAAATGTGATATATATACATAATGGAATACTATTTGGCTATAAAAAATTATAAAATTCTGTCAATTTGCAGCAACATGGATGGATCTGGAGATTTAGGTTAAGTGAAATAAGCCAAGCACAGAAGGATAAATATCACATGTTCTGTCTCACTCAGATGTGAGAGCAAAAGAAGTTGATTTCATGGTGGTAGAAAATAGAATGATAGGACAAATGTGGGGGGAAACAGCAGTGCACAAGTGAGAGAAGTTGGTTAATGTGTGCAAACCAATAGTTGGCTAGAAGGAGTAAGTTCTAATGTTTGATAGCAGAGTAGGATGACTATGGTTAAAAATGTATTTTATGTTTCAAAATATCTAGAAGAGATGACTTTAAACATTCCCAAGACACAGAAATGATAAAAACACAAGGCGATGGATATTCTAAACACCGACTGATCATTACATATTCTATGCAAGTAAAAAAACCCCATAGATATATACAAAATATTATGAATCAATTAAAAAATTACAAGCAAATTTAAAAGAAATATTTTGATAACAAACACCTGTAATATTAACAAACAATTTAAGTAAAAATGGATAAATACATATTCTTAATGAACTGAAGTCACTGCCTATAACTGGCTTGGCTTGCACAAAGTAAAATTTAAGGCAGAAATCGTAACTATTAGGAAAACTACATTTACTTTTAAAAATTGTAAAAATCTCTACTATGACTTTTAAATAATAGCGAGAATTTGTCTCCCGCTTGCAAAGTGTGCCTTCTTTTAAAATGAAAAGAATTAAAAATACATACGAAGTTACAGACTAATTTAAAAAATACATTAATATTTTGACAACCTTTGGCACTTAAAATGACATAAAAGAACTATATGAAACACCTCTAAAATAAAGAAAAAAAAGCAAGCTGACGTTAACTCTGGGTCAAGACAATTTTCTGAGTTTCCACACGATGTTTTTTTAATAGCAAACGTTATTCGAACTTGTAAATCCATTACTAAATGAAGACTTGAATCTTTGAAAATCTCCACTCAGCCAGAGAAATTCATTTATTTCTATGCTGTTACTGTTTTAAACTTTGTACACTAGGAAATTTCTAAGAGAAAAGCCATGGGTTCAATTATCTTACAAACCATCCCCGAAAAACACAACAAGCATAATCTCCTCCCCAGCTTTTCTTTATAAAGAACTGAGCAAGTAATTCAACTACCCTTTTTTCAGTTATCCTTGCTTTGAACTCTCCACTACACACATACCTCAGACCAAAACTGACCCTGGACAAGGCTTTTAAAGCTGTGTCTCCAGGAGACTCAAGTTGCATTTCGCGGCCAGGCCTGGGAGCAGTAGGCACCCCCCACCCCCGCCCAGTTTTCAGACTTCTCCTAGCATTTCGCACCCGCTTAGTTCGAGTGTGAAGAAGTGGGGACCCAGAACGCTGGGCCCAAAGGAGCAAAGCCAGGGCCTACAGCGCAGCATGGTCACCGAGGCGGCTCGCGCGGTGGGGAGGCAGGAGACACAGAGAACCGAACGCCTGGGGCCAGGGGCATCCTGTGTAAACGCAGAAGACGCTCAGACTTGGAGCGCAAAGCCCAGGACCCCCTTCGCTGCCTTCTTTGCCCTCCCTTCCCCCATGCTGGAGAAGCAAGGCCCAGGCCCAGTGCGGGAACGGAGAGGAGGTAAACCAGTCCTGTCACCGCACTGAGAGAGGCTGGAAGCGGCACATGCTTTACGGGGAGAGGCCGCGGCCGCCTCGGCCGGCGCCTCGAAAACTAGACACATCTCCACCCCCAGAGTTCGTTCCCTGTGCCTCACCAGGTCGTAGTCCTCCTCATCATCGCACATGAAATCATCCTCCATGTCAGACATCTTGGCCGGGAGGGGGAGGAGAAATTGGAGACAACCTCCTCCCACAATCCTCCGCGGCTCAAAGACGTCACTCTCAGCTTCTTTCGCCTTCCCGTTCCTCTTAGAGGAGCTGTTTCCTGCCGGAACCAATTACCTCGACATCTAGAGGATTCGGTACGACTCCAAAAGGGACTGCACCACCCACCTTTTCCTGCGAAGCGATTGGTGCCTTAGCAACTAAACCTAGCAACTGGGAAATTGTCAGGGGCTGCAGGTCTCAGCTGAAGGGCGTCAGAAACCGCTCGCATCGAGCCATTTCCAGCCTCCTGAGTAAGGGAGCAGTGTTCTCCCTTGCCTGGGACTCTGGAAGCATCTCATTCCGATGAAAGTAAGGGACAGCTTAGGACCAGAAGCCTTTCGCGGAGAAAAGGCTGACATGCCCGTCCTATATGACAGGTATTATTTCTGCTGTCATCGTGCGTGTGCATTTAGCTCACACCTTACGGTGGATTATCCTAAAATACTTGGGAGTACTTTTCAGCAACACAATTTACACTTAATGTTTGTTATATTTGTAGGAGACAATACGGTTCTGTGGATATCCCAAATTAGTTATACAGGTATCAGTTGAGTTGCCTTAAATCTTAGTTGTTCAACGAATTATAAACTGACCTTTACAGCCCTTGGGACCAAATTAAGGTAACAACGACTGGTTTTTAAAAAATACATTACTGGGAACCTGAGGGTATCATGTTATGGGGGGATGGGGGCTGCGGTGACTCGCAGGATCAGGAATTTCAACCTAGAGAACCGAGAAAAGCGGGAAATGCGCAAGATGAAGGCCTCTCCTCCTGCAGGCATCCCTCTACCAACAGCCTCCTGCGAGAGCAGATTAGTCTCTATCCAGAAATTAAGGGAGAGACTGCTCGTAAAGATGACAAGCTGCTATCATTTCTTCATTTCTAAGAGATGTATATGTTGATTTCAAAGATCCTGTGTCTTCCATGCTGGTAAAAGCTGCTGAAACATGTCAAGAGCCAAAGGAATTCAGATTTGCCGAAAGGTCATCACTTTGATATGATAAATATTGAGAGCATCCCCAAAGGCATAATTTCCATGGTAGAAGCATTGACACTTCTCAATAATCATAAACTTTATCCAGGAACATGGGCTGCTGAGAAAATAGCTCAAGAATACCATTGAGAACAGAAAGATGTGAATTCCCTTTTTAAATGTTTTGTTGAAGTCAAATCTTCCCTCTTGAAGACAAGAAAACAATACAATCGAAATGAAGAAAATCACAAAAATTTCCTATGTGTACTCCTCATCCCTCATCCTGTATGTTTTCTCATTTTTTCATATTAAATTATGTTAATTACCAAGTGTTTAATGCTCTCATTGTGAGAGCATACTCTTAATATTTATTGAGCTCCCTGACTTTTCAAGATTGCCATAGAATGTATTTTGTTTTCTTTTAATTTGGTTTAGGTATATTTCATATGTACATGTCAGCATGACTAATCAGCACATCTGTAACTTTATTATAAGTAAAAGTTAATTTGTTATTTTAGGCACATCATACCAACTTTTCAATTGGTCATATGATGCCTTGGGAAATGTGTTGAATCCCTCATTTAAGTTTTACTTTCCAAGTTAAGTGTTTAGTTCATTCTTCATATGTGATAGTGAAAGTAGAAGCTTTCCTGACTCTTAAGACTGACATTTTCTTGTCAGCAAAAAGAGACTGGATAGCAAGGTAGACAAACAATGTTTCTCAGAGAAAGACGCACAGTAGAAAATAATGAATCAATAGAATCTAATTAAAATTACTACTCCTGGGAATAAGAAATATTGAGGATTTATTTTATTTTGAATTGGTTTTAAGTATGGAATGATTGTCTTTACAGTTATAAAATGTGATTAATTGTGTTTACAAAATGTTGGGAATTTCTGCTTTGACAAACAGGTAAGTCCCATGGCCTTCAGAGAGGCAGGCAGAAGTGGAAACTTTTTTAACATGGAAATAGAAAAATTTAAAGAATAATTGAATCAAAAAAACACGGCAAATGAAATTTTGTGATTATATATTGTTTCGGATGTTAACACTAGAGAGAAGAGAGAAAAAATAGCAAGTAAAGGCAGAGAACAGGATCATTACAAGGGACCTGAGAAATTGCTGCTTCATCAATTTTAGCAAACTTAGCATAGCATGTACCAGTACTAGGATCTTGAGTGAGGTATGTGAGTTTAGCTCTGCCTAATATGTTACTACTTGTGGGATCTTTGGGAGACTATATCTTCTTTGAGATGGAATTTCTTCTATAAAAAGAGCATAATGCTACCTTACTTAAATTTAAGGGTTATCATGAAGATAAATGAAATAGTAAAGGACTACAAAGGACCAAGCAAATATGGGTTATTTTTTGCAGTGGAGAAACAAGCACCTGGGGAAAATATATGACCTAAGGTTTTTATAGTTTATGACCTAACCAGGCCCAGAATTTAGTTTTTCAAATCCTATTAGTGTGTTTTTTCTATTGTGCCAAAAATTGGCACACCTCAGAGAAGGGAAAATGTGTGAATTGTGGTTATACTGGGGATAGCAGTGTATTTCTGAGGGAAGATAGGCATCACTACTTCCCAGAGATGCCCCTGAAAATGATATAGAAGATGCTTAAGAATTCAACATGATGGCAGAATGAGGCATTTGTAGTAATGCTGAGAACAGAAAAATGAACTAAGTGGAAAATTTGTAAGCATGCTTTTGAATGTAGATTTGTTATGTGAACAAACTACCTAGTTTATTTTTAGTTCAATACAATAGTTGTTTTAAGAAAACATGAAATAACTTCTCAATATAAAATGCATTTAAAAACTACTGTAAATCAGTCAAAACTTTATTCCCTTTATCCTAATGGTCACTAGTTGAGTCACTAATACTAGTACACTCTATTTCTGAGCCATCTTTATTCATGTCTACATTGTGTGGTTGGGCAGCTGTTATGCGGGGTCACCTGATAAAGAACTTCTTCCCATACCATTAAAAAAACACACACATTATTGTTACACAAAATCATTGGCAGAATTTGACATAAAGAAAACAATGAAATAAAGGAGGAAAACCGCTTTTCAAACAGGTAGCATTTTTCATGTAAACTTCCATTTCTGTCCACGTGAATCCACAAATGTTATGCAGTTAAGCATAGGTATAGATTTGGATTCTTTTTGCATCTATGTAGCAGGATAGGTCAATGTTTGTTAATTTGTTTATATTTAGAGACCGGATCTTGCTATGTCGCCCAGGCTGGAGTACAGTGTACCATCATAGCTTACTGCAGCCTCAAACTCCTGGGTTTAAGCGATCTTCCCACCTCAGCCTGCTCAGTGGCTGGGACTACAGGTACATGCCACCATTCCTGACAAATTTAAAACTTTTTTTTTTTTTTTGTAGAGATTGGGTCTTACCATGTTGCCCAGGCTGGTCTTGAATTCATGACCTCAAGCAATCTTTCCACCTCAACCTTCCAAAGCATTGGTATTACAGGTGTGAACCGTATTGTCCAGTCTTAAAATATATTCCTGATAATAATTATTTTAGTGGCTGTGTAATAATTCCTTGTTGAATGTACCAGTGTACCATGACTCATGCCATTACCGTTATACATTCAGAGTATTGCAGAAATAACGCATTTTTAAGCAATTCTGCAGAGATTATCTTTGACATTTTATTCTTTAAAAAATAATTCCATCTGGGCGCGGTGGCTCATGCCTGTAATCCCAGCACTGTGGGAGGCCAAGGCGGGTGGATTACCTGAGGTCAGGAGTTCGAGACCAGCCTTGCTAACATGGTGAAACCCCATCTTTACTAAAAAAAAAAATTAGCAGGGCATGGTGGTAGGCGCCTGTAATCTCAGCTACTCAGGTGGCTGAGGCCTGTATAAAATTAGTTTATTTTGGACTACTAAAAAAATTTCAAAACTTTAGAATTGGTTATTTTTGAACTAATGCAAAACAATATATTAGAGGCTGAGTGCAGTGGCTCAGGCCTGTAATCCCAGCATTTTGGGAAGCTGAGGCAGGAGGATCACCTGAGATCAGGAGTTTAAGACCAGCCTGGCCAACATGGTAAAACCTCATCTGTACTAAAAATACAAAAATTAGCCGGGTGTGGTGGTGGGTGCCTATAATCCCAGCTACTTGGGAGGCTGAAACAGGAGAATTGCTTGAACCTGGGAGACAGAGGTTGCAGTTAGCCAAGATCACGCCACTGCACTCCAGCCTGGGCAACAAAGGGCAAAACTCCTGTCTAAAAAAAAAAAAAAAGATTCTGCTCTTTTCTGTATTTACTGATGTTCCTTAACATTTTACATTTTGTTAAATTTAGGTTATCTCCCTATTAAAACTATTTACAAGTGACAGTGATGACTCCTGTTGCTCAAACTTAAACCAAAATGAACATCAAACTAGGATTTATTAGGCCTCAGAAACAAGAAGATATAATTGATTCATTTGAACATCATAAAGAGGGACTGAAATAATAGTGAAAAAGCAGCCCAGAGACCAGAGTAACTTTGTTTCTTTGATGTATCATTTACAGTAATAACCCAAAGGAGTGCCAAGGAGCTGCTACTCTTTGGCTAAGCTTTATTGTCCATTCAGACTTTGTCTCCATGTTTCCTTCCCCCTTCCTCCTGTATACGGAAGGTATACAAAACTAACATGACTTTCTTATACTATATTCCTTATACTAGGCATACTAAGTAAGCACTTTGCATATGTTATTGTCTCTTTAAACCTTTCCAACAATCCTTATGGGGTAGAAAAATAGTATTTCCTTTTCAATTTCAAGAAGATATTCCATTAGTTCTTATTAGACATATCTAATAGTGAAAATATTTAAACATTTGACCAGGCGCAGTGGCTCACGCCTGTTATCCCAGCACTTTGGGGGTCTGAATGGGTGGGTCACCTGAGGTCAAGAGTTTGAGACCAGTCTGGCCAACATGGTGAAACCGTCACTACTAAAAATACAAAAATATAGCTGGGTGTGGTGGCGGGTGACTGTAAACCCTGTATACAAAAGGGGGAAGGAAACATGGAGACAAAGTATGCATATGTATATAGAAATTCTGGAGCAGCAACTTACTCATGTATACAACTTGCCGAATCTCTCTAAGTTATGCTACTACCCCTAGTGTGCGGAGCATGTTGGCCCAAACTTCCTCAATCAGGAAACTTTGAAATGAATAGGTGTACTGCTAGCTGTCTTCACTTGGGTTTAATCTCAACATTTCAGAGGTGCAAAGTGCACTAGATTGAGAGTTAACAGATCTGAATTTTAATTTCAGTTTTGCTCCCAATGATCGCTGTGATCTTAGGCACATCACTTCACCTTTCATCATTCATTCACTTTATCTTACCTATTCATTAAAAACCAATCTGCTTGCCCTTAGTTGCTTTCTAGTGGTATTGATGGTGGAGGTGGTGAGATAGACAATAAATACATAAGCTAATAGAACTATGAAGGAAGGAAAAGTAAGTGATGCAGTGGGGATAATGTACTTTTTAAGATAGGGCATCCAGGATTTCTTGAGGTAAGTGAAAAATGAAGAGGTTTAACTAGATGCTAAGGGGTGTTGCACATTAAAAGGCACGTATTTCTGTCTTTTCACTGCTGTGTTCTAGGAAGGCCCACCAATGCCTCTAACCTGTAAATAAATGCAAATCTATTTAAATCAAGTGATACATCAATTTTATGTTGCTTGATTTGGAAATAATCCACAAAAGAAGCAATAGCTAAACATTTTAGTGTTGTTTGGGGAGTAGCTGCTGGACTATAAACACCAAAACCATAACTTAAAAACAACAAAAAAAACCCCCAACAACGCTGCCCGAGACAGACCGGAAACTAAGGTGTTTACAAGGCGCCAGGTTATGACACTGTTCCCAGACATCCACAAGGCGCAAAAAGAAAATCTCACTAGTCAGCTTTGCACGTGCTCTGCGCTGGGTGCTCCTGCGTGTGCCTAGTCCCTCCCTGGCTGAGTCGAGGGAGGAGGAGCCAGAGGCGGGGCCGACTGGAAGCAGCCACCTCAGCGAAGCTGCAGGATTTCCGCAGGGCAGGAGCTGGTTACCTCCCGGAAGAAAACGGCTCCTGTCAGCGAAGTCTCGTGATTGCTCTGGGAGCTTTGCTTAGCCACTTCAAATTAAAGAAGAAAGAAGCATCTAGCGAAATATGGCTACAGAAAGCCCAGCTACGCGTCGGGTCCAGGTGGCAGAACATCCCAGGTCGGGGAGAGGCGACGCCGGGCTTTGGGATCTCCTGGGTTAGCTAGGTGTAGATCGGGTCCACAGCATTTAGCTGCTCCCTTGGGGCGCTGCTTTTGGTCCCAGGGAGTAGGCAGAACCCTTGGGATTCTATAAGGACACGTAGCTGGGCTTGCAAAAAAAAATCACGCCGCAAACACATTCCACCTTGACTGCTACCAAGGGTTGTATGCTTTTTGCTTAATCCATGCAGATTTTTCTTTTCCTTTTCTTGCTGTAATTAGTGCACTCTTTCTACTGGACTTAAGGAGAAATGCCCAAATCAACTTTGAACCCCTCACATGCCAGTTGATACTGCTTTTTAAAAGTCTTCTTTCTAAATATTCATTGAAAAAAACCCACAAAAACTGTCTTGGTCTCTGCATCCCCTTAAAAAAAAAAAGCACGAGAATCTCAACTGTCACTCAGGAATTAATTTGCTGGCAGTCCCTAGCTACAGGGTAACTAATAGTTTAGTAGTGTAGTGATCTTTTCAATTACAGGTACTTTGTAGAAATACTTCTTTCTGACTAATAGGGCTGAAATCTCATAAAATGAAATCTCTCACCTGCTACATTGGCCAAGGGCTTTCCTGAGGTTGGCTTCTCTCTGCCTTTGCTGTTTTTAGCTTTTTTTCTGTTACCTTTTTTCTCTGACATTAAGTCCTTAAGCTCTTCCTACCTCGTGGTTTATTATCACCATGTGTCAGTTGATATTATACTTTACTACAACTTGAAGATATTCTGTCATCCTTAAACCAGCAGTGTGTCTTTAGTTGCCAGAAAGAAGCATAATTCCTTACAAAGTACAGCACAGCTTTGGAGTACTTCTCAATGTCTTTGAATGTTTTAATGTACTTAAGAGGATCTTGCATAGCACTGTTGCCTTTATATGTCTGAATGAATTAAGACACACTGTTAAAGGCATGCTTCCAATAAGATTCATGAGAAATTTGTTACATGAAAATAACCGGATCCCTTGTAGTTTAGTTGTTTTTTTTTTTCTTTTTAAGTCTTGCTCTGTTGCCGGGCTGCAGTGCAGTGGCATGATCTCCGCTCCTAGTTTCAAGCCATTCTCTTGCCTCAGCCTCTTGAGTAGCTGGAATTATAGGTGGGCGCCACCACACCCAGGTATTTTTTGTATTTTTAGTAGAGATGGGTTTTGACATGTTGGCCGGGCTGGTCTTGAACTCCGGACCTCAGGTGATCCGCCCGTCTTGGCCTCCCAAAGTGCTGGGATTACAGGTGTGAGTCACTGAGCCTGGCCTGTAGTTTGGTCTTTTACATATAACATATCCATGTGTAAATTCCTAATATGTTTCCATTTTATATGATTTTAATAATAAAGATCAACATTTATATCTATATTTACCCTGTTTGGGGGAGGATGGTAGTAACAAGTATAGGTACATGTACTAAAAGTGAAGAATTGTTTACTGAATTTCCTTAGTGTTCCTTCTTGCTTTTCATGATTTTTATATTGTTCATTCATGTGACAAATATTTGTTGTTATTTATTCTGTGTTATCCACAGAAGAGATCATAATAGATAAGGTCTTCCAATTTCTTGTTTTTCATTTGTGTGCAAAATCTAATTATTAGCTTCAAGCAATGTTTTATTTGCAGAACTTTTGCAGCCTCTTACTCATTTTAAAAGGGATGTATTTTGTTAAATCTAAATAGTCTAATCTGTAACTTCACCTAACCAGTCAAATATTGCAATATGCTGAGAAGGAAAAAAATAAACAAAGACCGCATGGTCAGCCTGCCTGTGGAACTCTGTTTTTTTTTCAGGACGCCTCTTCAACCTCATAGGACACGTGATCCTCTGAGTAAAAAAACTAGTCAACCATATTATACATTTTAGTACAACGTAATTTCTTTATTATTTTTATGTAAAAATCAAATGGAAATCAAAGTTCTAATATTTTATTTCTGTGTCCCACGCTTGCGTGGTACCTGTACTGGGACTCTAAATTTCACTGTTCTAGTTTTCTTTGCATTCTTAGCACTTGTTCTCTTATCTTTACTTTCTCTTTGGGATTAAGTTTTTAAATTGTTGGATTATTATTATTTTTATAGCAGTTTTATTGACATTCATGTATCATATAACTAACTCATTTAAAGTTTGCAATTAAATGGTTTTTAGTATATTCATGGAGCTGTGCAACCATCACCATAATCAAATTTAGAACGTTTTCTTCTCAGAAAGAATCCAGCCATTCCTTAAATTAGCACAACCCAGAACTCCATTGCCTTTCCCCTAGCCTTAAACAACTACTCATCTGTTTTCTGTATTTATAGATTAGTCACTTTGGACATTTCAAATAAATGGAATCACATAAAATATGGGTTTTTTTTTTTGTTTTTTTTTTTGGTGACTGGCTTCTTCCATGTGGCATAATGTTCTGAAGGTTCATGTATCAGTATATCATTTAACATGTATCAATACGTCATTCCTTTTTATGGTCAAATAATATTCTAGTTTATGGATTTACATTTTGTTTCTATATTCAATAGTTGATGGACATTTGGATTGCTCCCACCTTTTGGCTCTTATGAATTATGCTGCTGTATGAACACATTCTTGAGTCTCTGTTCTACCAGTTGAGCTAGCAGGGTGACACTGAATACATTCTTAATGTTAAAAATTTGGATTACTGAGAAGTATATTCAGTAAAGCCTGAAAATCCCACAGTTTCTTTCCTCACTATTGTCTCTGATTTCTACCCTGGGCTGCCAATTTCTACTTCCCTTCTTAGAAGTTATCCATTTGGTTTGTATCCTCATAATATCATTGTATCCTTATATCATTGTTACTGTATTTATAAAAATGACATAGTCACATAAGTCCAATAATTATATTTGTGTTTTACTTACTTTTTTTCACTTAATCTTTCTCAGATACCTGGCATATCGGTTCATACAGACATATTTCACTATTTTTATTGATTTCTTTCTTTTTTTTTTTTTTT
>NW_016107324.1:7113769-7130241 GCF_001604975.1 Cebus imitator | reverse complement strand
TTTTTTTGAGACGGTGTCTCGCACTGTTGCTGAGGCTGGAGGGCAATGGTATGATCTTGGCTCACTGCAACTTCTGCTTCCTGGGTTCCGATGATTCTCCTGCCTCAGCCTCCCAAGTAGCTGCGATTACAGGTGCACACCACCATACCCAGCTAATTTTTTGTATTTTCTTAATAGAGATGGGTTTTACTATGTTGGCCAGACCTGTCTCAAACTCCTGACCTCGTGATCCGCTTGCCTTGGCCTTTCAAAGTGCTAGGATTACAGGTGTGAGCCACTGTGCCCAGCTGACATTTTACAATTTATGCAGTGTAGTTGTTGAATAATAATGATGATAGCATCTTTGTCTTCATCGTTATTTTAATGTGGCATTCAAATGACCACCAGGATGGCTAGATAGTAGAAGGGAGAGCTTTATTGGCAGTATCAGTTTGCAGATCAGGAAGAGAGAGTCTCCAGTGTTGACTGAAGGTGCTCTACCTTTGAGTAGGGAAGAAGTTTGGGTTTTATCTCCCACAGAGTCTGTATTATACAATAGAGTCATACATATTCGGCAGGTTTTAGGGAAAAGCTATACATATTTATGAGAGGAGCCAAGCACATGTGCAGGGGTAAGCATATATGTAACATACATCCCATGTTCACTTGGTGGCAGGTTTTATCATGAAAATGAGGTGGAATTTGGCTCTTTACTTCAAAAGGTAAGCTATAGGGCACAAAGACAATTAGTGCACAGCCTCTATAGGTTGGCTGAAACTGAAGGTCTGCAGTTGTTTATCAGAAAAGAATGTAAGGTTGGTCCTGTGTCCAATCAGAATTGTATTTCTATAGCCATTCCTCAAATTTTGAGGAATGGATTGTAAGTCAGAGTTAGGAAGTGCCCAATAGCTCCTATTGCTAGGGGGCTTAGTAAGAGTGTGGTTTTACTTGTAGCCATGAGAATTTAGGAAGTTGTCATGCCTCAAGCTGTAACTTTTGTTACCTTAACTTTATGATCCCCCTTGCCTTAACTTTATGATAAAGGGGCATGACTTTAGTTTCTCAGATCACAAATGTTTTGTGATCAAATAGGATGTTTGCTGTTTCTGGTAAACATCCTTTATTAAATTAAGGACATGCCCTTTTCTAGTATGTAAGAAAAGAAAAATAGCTTAGAGTCATCTGAGCTATGTGAGATATGCTAAATTTTATCAGAGAGATGTGAATATGGCACTTCAGTCACATCCCTCCCACTCTTTGCACCCATGCCAGAGGGCAATCATTTAAAGCCATTTTGTTCCTGACTAGCTGCTTCCCCTATTATCTTCATATTCCTGTAATCTGTGATACAAAGAACAACTTACGGCCAATCAATAGGTTATGCTATTTTAATATAAATTCTTAATAAACAACTTAGGAACTTCCCTATTTTTCCCTTGAAAAACCACTAGTAACTACTGCTAATCAGAGCGTACATTCAGGTTAACTTGAATCTACGCTCCCAAGTTTGCAATCTTCAAACTTGGCCCAGATAAACTCTGTGTTAAGTTTACCTTACTTTTTTTTGTCTTTAGATCAACGCATGACAGGTATTTAAAAATTTTTATATTTTATTTTAAAAAATTTGAGGAATGGCTATAGAAATACATATATATATATATATATATTTGTTTCTAATTTGCATTTTTTGAGAGGATCATGAAGTCATAGAATTTTCCTCTTTTTATTCTGTTAGCATAGTGCATTTAATCAACAGATTTCCGCTGTTGATTACCTTCATATTCCTGGAATGAACTCTGCTTGATCACATGGGTTATTTTAGGTAATTACTGCATTCAGTTTACCAACATTTTATTTAGAGGTTTTCTATCTATTTTCACAAGTAAGATTAGTTCATAGTTTGCTTTTGAGGGCCATTCTTGTCAAGTTTAAGCATCTGGGTTAGACTAGCCTCCTAAAATCAGATGGGAAACTTTCCATAGTGTCTGTTATTTAGAACCATTTATAAACAGAAATGACCACTTTTTTCCTTTGAGTTCCAACTAACTTTATAACACTTTTTGGGCTTCATTTCTGACAACTTTTCTATTTCTTTATTTTTAACCTCTTCTGTTAATTTTAGAAATTTGTATTTTTTTTTCCTAGAAAAATCACCCATCTGGATTAAAAAATTTTTAAATCTTTTTAAAATTTATGTCTGCCTATTATTTCTAGTATTGATTTTGTTTAATGACACTCAAAGTTGTTTTCTATATTTTTTAAAGAACCACCTTGTAATTTTTTGATCCAATTTGCTATTTTTCCCTAGTTCATTTATCTTTTGTTTCTTCTAATTTCTTTAATTACTTTTTGCTAGGTTCTTGTGTTATATGCATACTTTATGTATTTTCATTATTTATTTTCTTTTTTTAAAAAGTACCTATTATACCACACAATATGTTTTAAACACTGCCATGTAACTCCCTAATCAGATAAAGCAAAGACAAAAATGTTTCTTATTAGAAACTTATAGTCTTCAAAGATTACACTTTAAGTTTCATAATTTGACAAAGAATTCATGAAACAATCTACAGACTAGTTTTAACAGACAAATAACACTTGTAAGCAGACATGAGTATCCTAAATTGTTTTTTAGGTCTCAATTTTATAAACATTACTTACATTAGTGGTAACGGTGGAGCTGGAGTGTATTGTACCTTTTCCAAACTGCACAGTGAGAATCACCAGGAGTGTGGTGTAACTTATGACCCTTTCCAAGGTCACGGATCTTTTGGCCTGCAGATGTCAGCCCATGCATCTCCCTTTGCTTATGGACTGGTTTGGTGATCCACTGGGAGTCAGGATTTTTTCTGACACCTGTATGGAATGGATGAATGAGGATAACCTCAAAAATTTTGTATATTGAATCTTCACCAAACTAAAAACTCAGGACTCTTATCTGGACACAGTGACTCACACCTGTAATCCCAGCACTTTGGGAGGCCAAGGTGGGCAGATCACTTGAGGACAGGAGTTGAAGATCAGCCTGGCCAATATGGTGAAACCCCATGTCTACTAAACATACAAAAATTAGCCAGGCGTGGTGGTGCCTGCCTATAATCCCAGCTGCTCCGCAGGCTGAGGCATGAGAATTGCTTGAACCTGGGAGGCAGAGGTTGCAGTGAGTGGAGATTGTACCACTGCAGTCCACGCTGGGCAGCAGAGCAAGACTCTGTCTCAAAAAAAAAAAAATGTATACACATAGAAATTTAAAAAAAGTCTAAAAATGTATGTATATATGTATAAATAAAAATGTATGTACATGTATGTGTGTGTGCACACACACACGCGCACACACACACACACAAATTCAGGACTCTTAGAATCCCACAGTGGCATCCAGCTTTCTCCTCTGCAATGGACTTTGAGCATACTTACCTGGTTAAGACTACGATGCACAGACAGGCTTGCCATAAGCTGCACCCTTAGGAAGTGGGCATTTTCAGCCACCACGGTGCACATGAATCCTATATATAATGTTACTTTGCCTGGCCTTGTAGCCCAGTCAGCACACTTTATTGGGCTGGGTGAGGTATGGAGCTCCGTGGTAGAGCAGAGAGCTGGCAGTACTTGCTGGCAGGGACTCTCAGAAGCAAGTCCATGACATCAGACTGCTTCTTCCTCCATAGCTCCTGGATGTACTTATATGAAGCTATCTTGACTTACCTGATGGCTGCTGCCAGGCAGAAAGGAAAGAGCCTTTCTCCCCCATTATTTATTTTCTTATATGAATAGAAGGCTAGAAAATGTTCTGAGTGCCATTATGGTTTTATCTTATGGGTTTTGATGTGCAGGCCCTTCATTATTATTTTCAACATAGCTATAGTTTTGACCTTAATTTCCACTTTCTTTCAGCTTCTTGCTCATTAATTTGCTCTTAAGTTCTTTTCATTCATCTATTCAACGCATCTACTATTTTTATTTTCACCACATAACCTTGTTTTCTAAGAGCTCTAATACAATTTTAGTTTTATTTTTATGTTTATTTTTTGATCTTGGAGAAATTTATTGTGATGAAAGGAACAAAACAGAGATTCAAATTTATCTTCCTGTCCCAATGGTAATTACCATACTTTGAAATTCCATCTCTAACATATATTAAATTCTCAAATATAACAGAAATAATAGTAATAACTAATAATTATTGTATACTTATAAAATCCTCAAAAAAACCTTTGCAGTAAGTACTAGTATTAGTTTCAGTTTGTAGATGAGGAAAGTGAGACATAGAGCCACTCGTACAAATTAACATAAAATTCATGTTATAACCAATTATTCTTAAATTAGCATTAAAAAATAATATTTTCTGGAGAACACAAGCACAGACAGGATGGGGGACTTACCCAAGATCACAATGGAAGACTGAAAACACATGTCATATCTCCTGAAATTTTAATTCATTCATTTCTGCAGTAAGCCACGTGGTCTGGCATCAGTCCTTTTAGTAAAGTCCATTTCATTCATGACAGTCATAATTTCTTCTCAAGTTGTTATTAATACTGCTTTTCTTTTCTTTCTTTTTCTTTTCTTTTTTTCTTTTTTTCTTTTTTTTTGAGACGGAGTTTCGCTCTTGTTACCCAGGCTGGAGTGCAATGGCGCGATCTCGGCTCACTGCAACCTCCATCTCCTGGGTTCAGGCAATTCTCCTGCCTCAGCCTCCTGAGTAGCTGGGATTACAGGCACGCACCACCATGCCCAGCTAATTTTTTGTATTTGTAGTAGAGACGGGGTTTCACCATGTTGACCAGGATGGTCTCGATCTCTTGACCTCGTGATTCACCCGCCTCGGCCTCCCAAAGTGCTGGGATTACAGGCTTGAGCCACCGTGCCCGGCTTCTTTTTCTTTTTTAAGATTTTAATTCAAAAGAGCATTCAGAGCACTAGAGTCAGCAATTTGTGCTGTAATACTTTGGCCAATTCCCCCTTTAATAATATGATTGTTGTAGGAGCTCTTATTTTCATATTGAAATGCTCATTGTATTCTTTTTGGGGGCATACTTTCAGTGACTGCATTAAAACCCAAGGTCTTGTTGGTAGCTCAACTAGAGGTAAAATAAAGCTGCTTCCCCCAATTACAGCCATACCATTCATTATTAGAAGATTAGGGATGAAGTTTAGGAAAACACTGTACACTTCAGTTCTTTCTGTTCTTAGAGAAAATGCTTTCCTTGTTTTATAGCCTCCATGCATTTGAATTTCAAAGGTAGGAATGTTGTAGAGTAAGCCTCTTGGTGATGAAGCAGTTATAAGCCTTCCCAAGGAAGTCTAGGGAAATGACAATGTTTTATAACTCAAAATCATTTAATTAAGACACACTTTAGGAGACGCATTCTAACTCTACTGTTAGCACTTCATGTTATTTGTATTTGCAGTCCTTATAAAAACAAATTAATAAGGTTCAAGTTCAGGAGAACCTGAATTTCATCTGTATATGATTTTCACAGACAGAAACATTAACCCCTATTAAAGCTAGAAGAATTATCTAAGCAAGAAAGGTGGGAGTTATACTTACCACTCTCTTTACCACATTTAATTGTACCAATTCCTTTGGATTTGACATTTTAAATATCACCTAAACTTAATCTCACCTTTCTCTACCTATAGCTTTAAAGTACTTTCAGCATTTCTCTCGATATATTACAATGAACTGCTATTAGATGTCTTCGTTTCTACAATCCAGATTCCACACACTTCCCAGTTTGCTTTTTCAATTGCAAAATTGATGATTTACTTCATTTTTAAACGTCTGTTCACATCCATTGCCTGTATGTTAAAAGCCAGGTTCCTCAATATGGCATAGTGAGGCCCTTTAAGATCTGAGGCTTGATATCTTCCCACCTCCTCCCCTCTGTTTTTAGAACCCTAATTGTAGTTTTCTGAATGCAGTATGCTTAGGCCTTTTCATGCCAATTGCTTAGAATGCTTCAACCTACCCCATTTGTCTGACATCATCCTTTAAAATTTACTTTAAACATTACCTCTTTGGGGATCTTTGTTTAATGTACCTTCCCTCTTTTTGATTTATCTTACTGCTCATATTCTCTCATAGCAGGGACTAAATGGTGTTTCTCTGTGATCCCAAAGGATGAGTGTAGTAGTGTGATTTCGGTTCACTGCAACCTCTGCCTCCTGGGTTCAAGCCACTCTCCTGCCTTAGCCTCCTGAGTAGCTGGGGTTACGGGTGCATGCTACCACACCTGGCTAATTTTTTGTATTTTTAGTAGAGATGGAGTTTCACTGTGTTAGCTAGGATGGTCTCGACCTCCTAACTTCGTGATCCACCCACCTTGGCCTCCCAAAGTGCTGGGATTACAAGTATGATATATTGGCACTCTTTATTAAAAACTTAACTTTGTGGGCCAGGTGCGGTGGCTCATGCCTATAATCCCAACACTTTGGGAGGCCGAGGTGGGCAGATCACGAGGTCAGGAGTTCGAGACCAAACTGGGCAATATGGTGAAACCTCGTCTCTACTAAAAATACAAAAACTAGCCGGGCATGGTGGAATGTGCCTGTAGTCCTAGCTACTGAGGAGGCTGAGGCAGAAGAATCACTTGAACTTGGGAGGTGAAGGTTGCAGACGGCCTAGTAGCAGAAACTAAGAGGTTCACAGAGATAGGTGGAATGCAAAGAGTACTAAGCAGAGAGAAGTTATAAAGGTGTCTTCAGAGCAACAAGAGAATGAGGCAGGAAGAGAACCAAATAAACTGATATAAACAGTTTCTGATGACTAATTCCCAGGAGATGAGCTTGAATAACTTCCAAAAATATTCAACATATTTTTCTATTATTATATTAAATTTTCTTGAGTTTTTTGGGGTGTGGGTCTCTGTTTCTTAATTAATTAATTTCCTGAATATATCAGGCTTTAATAAATGTTTATCATCCTGGTGTTATTACCCAGATGCAATATGATGTGGGACTACAAATAATGAGGGCTATTCACAGAATTGACTTGGGATAATTTGAGAGTATCAAGTTAATAAATCTATTACAAGAATTTTGGATCTAGAAGAGACTTATGAGGAACATCTAGTTCAAATTCTCAAATTTTGGAGAAGAGAGGCCAAGAGAAAATGATTTGCCAAACTTTGACATTGAATTAGAGGTCTCAGAATTAGCACTGTGGTTTCCTGATAGCCAGTCAAGTTTTCATTTGACTACATGTTCTGAGTTAGACAGTATAACCCCCCAGATTCATATCTACTTGAAACTGAAGAATGTGATCTTATTTGGACTAGTATCTTCGCAAATGTAATCATTTAGGATGAGGCCACACTCAATTAGAGTGGACTTTAATCCAATATGACTGGTGTCCTTACAAGAAGGAAAAACACAAGAAGGAAAAATAGGGAGAATGCCATGTGATGACACGGCAGAGATTAGAGTGATGAAGCTGTGAGCCAAGGAACACCAAGGATTGCTGAAATGAGAAGGTAGAAAGAGGCAGGGAAGAAAGGATTCTCCTCTACAGCTTTTAGAGGTACTACTGACCTCTGAGTTTAGATTTCCTGCTGCAGAATTGTGATTATAAGTCTCTGCTGTGTTAAGTCATCCAGTTTATAGTATTTTGTTATGGTGACCTTAGGAAACCAAATATACTGCCACATGCTACACCTTTTAGTATAAAGAGATTCTTTCCTGAATGTCACCAAAAGAGTATACAAAAATTATATTCTTCAAACAGGAAGGAAATAGCTTTTTCTGTTGGGTATATAAATCTTAACTTTTAAATTCTTCAATGTGCTTAGCTATACTTTTGTGCTATTTAGAAATTACAGTATTGTTCATCTTCGAATTTTAAAGGAAGTATGTCACTAGGAAATTTGCTTTTAATATTTTAAGAAATAATGGTGGCAGACATATGGAGTGTGTGTGTGTATGTGTGTATGTATCTTATGGATTTTCTGTTATATGATATTCTGAAATACTGTTTTTTAATTTTCAGATTACTGAAGCTAAAGGAGATGTTTAACTCCAAGTTTGGATCTATTCCCAAGTTTTATGTTAGAGCACCAGGAAGAGTCAACCTAATAGGTATTTCAAAAGTTCCTTCTCTTAATTTTTTTCTTCTTCCTTTGGTAAGATCTAAATTTTTAAAAATATTTTTTTCTGAATTTTTCCAAAAATAGAATATTTTACATATATCTACTAATAATAAGATGTGCCTTTGCATAAGGAACACACTTTACTTTCATCTTTCCCAATCCATGTTATTAGTATTGTTCATTTGTTTTTTAAATGTATACATTTGTTGAAACCAAGTTGTTAATATTATTTTCATGGAAAATGAAAATATTTTTCTAGGCCAGAGGTTAAAATTCTACACTGTTGGTAAGTAGTTTTGATGGTTTTATATTTACTCATTGGTGTAGGGCTGCGGAGGCCCCTCAGGGTCATGGGGTGTCCCTTATGCTGTGTTGAGGTGCAGGATCCAAGAGGTAAAGAGACAGGACACTGAAGAACTAGTGAAAACCATCTGGACTCAGGGAGCCATACCACCTGTGAGCAGAGATCAGTGGTGGCCTCAAATGCCCAAGAGCATCTGTATTTATTAGGTACAAGCAGGGGGCAGGGTCGTGAGTGAGGTCATCATCTATATGCTTAGTAATAGGGTATGGATAATCACGTGAGTTACAAGTGAGGGGACCACCCCATTATGTCACCTGGGCAGAGAGGTGGGCCGTGCACATCAGGGTGCTGTGCCCTGCGCAGTAGTAGAGGGTTGTGACAGAAAAGGGGTCCACCCCCATTAGGTCACCAAGGCAAGGAGGTGGGCTGTGTGCAACAGGTGTTGTGTGCAACACTTCTTATCTAGGGGCTGGAGACTTCAAAGGATTTCTAATAGAAGGATACTGTAAGCTTAATGCAGTGGGAGCTGACAGACTTGTGCTCTTCTCTTAAGATATTTATGGGAGGATGATTTGAGCTAGCACAGAAGCAAGAAAAGACTGACAGGGTGTACAGCGGCAGTGACTGGTCACACCAGAGGGGTTCTTCTCTCCCGGTTACTTCCAGGATCTCAGGCCTGAGGCCTACTTTCCACAGGAACTGCGTGTAAGGTACTACAAATCCTTTATCAGGAGGAGAGGCACTTGCTCCAAGCCTGCCATACAGCGTATGCCCTTTCAGACAGGGACGCCACTGCCTGGATCTTTGGTTCTCGTCCTGGTCTGGCTGTTTTCCCAAATACTGCTTCTGTTATGTGACTACTCTAGACATTCCCCCCTACTACAAACTACTATATGGTTATATAGAAGGTTCATATAAATCAGCACTAAATGTGTCAGTACAGCTCCGACTACAATACCTATATGATTATATATAACTAAGTATGCTAGATATATGTAAGCAGTAAGTTACACTTCGAGCACTAATTCTATAAACTAATACATGATTATATATGAAGGATTATATAAAGGAAACAGCTGAGCAATAACACTCTAAACTAAGATATTCTTCAGGTACTAGTTGTGCCTGGGGTCTAGACAGTTCTCCTTCCTTGGTGCCCATGGTGGGTGTTACCCACACATTGGGTTAGAGGAGCACAGGGAAACCTTACAATTTCTTGCTACTAAAAGTGTGCTCCAGATTTTGCAGGTCTTCTAGATGAATTTATCTTTCATTTTGTTTATCCTGTGAAGTACTTTGAATTTTACTACCTTTTAGTGATAAATAACTCAGCCTTAAAACATTTTGCTTACTATCATTTTATCAATGTCCATATATAATAATTGACATAGTTGTACTTAGACTACATACCATTTTAATCTTAGTTTTTCCTTTAATATGTCATGAATATTTCCATGTATCTGTTTCCATTTTCTGCTGCTATAACAGAGTTCCACAGATGAGGTAATTTATAAACAATAGAAGTTTATTTGGCTCATGATTATGGAGGTGGACAAGTTCAAGATCATGGTACTGGTATCTGGTGAGGGCCTTCTTAATGAGTTATTCTATGATGGAACAGCAGAAGGGCCAGAGAGCATGCAAGAATAGAAAGGAAGTCAGGAAGGGGTCCAGTTTCTGCTTTCTGCACATGGCTAGCCAGTTTTCCCAACACCATTTATTAAACAGGAATCCTTTCCACATTGCTTGTTTTTGTGAGGTTTGTCAAAGATCAGATGGTTGTCCCTTCCTGACACCTTACAGTAAAATTAACTCCATTAAAGACTTAAACATAAGACCTAACACCATAAAAACCCTAGAAGAAAATGTAGGCAAAACCATTCAGGACACAGGCATAAGCAACGACTTCATGACTAAAACACCGAAAGCATTGTGAACAAAAGCCAAAATAGACAAATGGGACCTAATTAAACTCCAGAGCTTCTGTACAGCAAAAGAAAAAATCATTAGAGTGAACCAGCAACCAACAGAATGGGAAAAAATTTTTGCAATCTACCCATCCGACAAAGGGCTAATATCCAGAACCTACAAAGAACTAAAATAGATTTACAAGAAAAAACCAAACCCATTCAAAAGTGGGTGATGGATACGAACAGACACTTTTCAAAAGAAGACATCGATGAGGCCAACAAACATATGAAAAAATGCTCATCATCACTAGTCATTAGAGAAATGCAAATCAAAACTACACTGAGATGCCATCTCACGCCAGTTAGAATGGCAATCATTAAAAAATCTGGAGACAACAGATGCTGGAGAGGATGTGGAGAAATAGGAACACTTTTACACTGTTGGTGGGAGTGTAAATTAGTTCAACCATTGTGGAAGACAGTGTGGCGATTCCTCAAAGACCTAGAAATAGAAATTCCATTTGACTCAGCAATTCCATTACTGGGTCTATATCCAAAGGATTATAAATTGTTCTATTATAAGGACACATGCACACGAATGTTCATTGCAGCACTGTTTACAATAGCAAAGACTTGGAACCAACCCAAATGCCCATTGATGATAGACTGGGCAGGGAAAATGTGGCACATATACACCATGGAATATTATGCAGCCATCAAAAACGATGAGTTTGTGTCCTTTGTAGGGACATGGATGAACCTGGAAACCATCATTCTCAGCAAACTGACACAAGAACAGAAAATCAAACACTGCATGTTCTCACTCATAGGTGGGTGTTGAACAATGAGAACACATGGACACAGGGAGGGGAGCATCACATGCTGAGGTCTGTGAAGGGGGGAACTAGAGGAGGGACAGCGGAGGGGTGGGGAGTTGGGGAGGGATAACAAGGGGAGAAATGCCAGATATAGGTGATGGGGAGGAAGGCAGCAAACCACACTGCCATGTATGTACCTATGCAACAATCCTGCATGTTCTTCACATGTACCCCAAAACCTAAAACTCAATAAAATAAAATTAAAAAAAAATAGGAAGTGCACTGAATTTCATCCTTTGATCAGGAACCCACTCCTGAGATAACTAACTCACTCTGGAGATAATGGCATTAATATGTTCCTGAGGGCAGAGCTCTCATGATCTAATCACCTCTTAAAAGTCCCAACTCTTAATATTGTCACAATGGCAATTACATTTCATTATGAGTTTTGGAGAACATTCAAACCATAGCACTATGGTTCTGTATAGTGCTCATAATTATTTTAATGACATCATGATAGCATACTAAATTAATATTATATAATTTATTTGACAACTTTCTCTCATTGTAACTTAAGCTCTTTCCAGGTTTTGTTTTTACTATTATATCAGGTAGATTCATAAAAGGGACACTTTAGGTTCATTTTATCATTACTGATGAGTATTGCTTTTTTGGTTTATTTGTTTTCAAGGATAGAAATCAGAAGTAGTAGAATAGAGGATGTACTCTCTTTCATAAGATTTAGTAAGTTGCTCACTTTCCACAAAAAAAATATTGAACTTACAAGTACAGACTTATAAAGGTCCCGAACTTAATGATGGTTCAATTTATGATTTTTTTACTTCTTTTTTTTGAGATGGAGATTTGCTTTGTGATGAGGCTGGAGTGCAGTGACATGATTTTGGCTCACTGCAGCCTCTGCCTCCTAGGTTCAAGCGGTTCTCCTGCCTTGGCCTCCCAAGTAGCCGGGACTATAGGCATACACCATCACACCTGATTCATTTTTGTAGTTTTAGTAGAGACAGGGTCTCATCATGTTAGCTGGACTGGCCTCAAACTCTTGACCTCAAGAGATCCACCTGCCTTGGCCTCCCAAAGTGCTGAGTTTACAGGCATGAGCCATTGCACCTGGCCTCTAGCTACAACCTTGTATCTGTTAACTGACCTCTCCCTACCTGTTGTCCCTACATGTTATCCTTCCTGGTCTCTAGTAACCACTATTTTACTTTCTATTTTTATGAGATAAACTTTTTTAGCTTCCACATAGAAGTGAGAACATGAGGTATGTGTCTTTCTGTGCTTGATTTATTTCACTTAACATAATGTCTTCTAAGCTTAACATAATGTCCTCCATGTTGCTATGAATAATACGATTTCACTCTTTTAGGTGGGTGGCTGAATAGTATTCCATTGTGCATATATACCCCATTTTAAAAATCCATTCTCATGCCTGTAATCCCAGTATTTTTGGAGGCCGAGGAAGGTGGATTACAAGGTCAAGGGATTGAGACCATCCTGGCCAACATGGTGAAACCCTGTCTCTACTAAAAGGTACAAGAATTATCTGGGCATGGTGGCACATGCCTGTAATCCCACCTACTCCAGAGGCTGAGGCAGGAGAATCACTTGAACCTGGGAGGCAGAGGTTGCAGTGAGCCAAGATCACACCATTGCACTCCAGCCTGGGTAACAAAAGCAAAACTCCACTTCAAGAAAAAAAAATCCATTCATCTGTTGATGGACATTTCTGTTGAATCCATATCTTGACTATTATGAATAGTGCTGCAATAAACAAGAGGGCCAGATATCTCTTTGACATACTGATGTCCTTTTCACTGTATATATATCTAGTAATGGGATTGCTGGATCATATGGTAGTTCTATTTTTAGTTTTTTGAGGAGCCTTTGTACTGTTTTCCATAATGGCAGGATCAGTTGGAACTCAGGTTCCTTCTCCTGAGATTGAAAATTCTGTGTTGCCCATGGCTGATCTAAATGCCCTCTCCTTGGGTGCTAGTATAATTCTGCTCTGTTTTGTGTTTTGCTGTAACACGGCAGCACTGAGTTCCAGTTCAAAGAACCACACTCCCTTCACTCTCCCTCCCCCAAACAGCTTCTCTCTTCATGCTGGGAGGGATCCTGTAGGCAATGCAGGACTGTCTTTCCTGTCCTCTTCAATTCCTCTATCCCTGATGTTATGTTAAAACCAGGTACTATGATTGTTCACCTGAATTTTCTGGGTTTTTATGAAGGTATTTCTTGCATAGATAGTTGTTCAGTTTGGTGTAAGATCATGGAAGGGTTCTATTTGGCCATCTTGCTCTGTTTCTCTTTATTTTTATTTACTGTTAAAACCTGGCTCCTGGTCAGTTTTTTTCCTGTATGTAAAATTTCTTGAGGATCTTTTGTTTCATATATTAGCAATGATTTTAAAAGCTTTCTCTTTTTCTAGGAGAGCATATAGATTACTGTGGATATTCTGTTCTTCCTATGGCTGTAGAACAAGATTTGCTCATAGCTGTAGAACCTGTGGAAACATACACTCTCCAACTGGCCAATACAAATCCGTTGTATCCGTGAGTATTTAAAATTGCTAATGTGTTTGTATAGATGGTGCTGTTTTTACCCAAATCAACTATTTAGAAGACATCAAATTTAAAAAAACAATTTATTGATATTTTGTACCTGATATTAAAAAAATTCTAAGGCCATGATTTATTGTTTGTTCATATTGTTCATCTGTCCATTCATTTAAGGAATATTTACCAAAGACGTATCATGTCCTAGACATAGTCTTAGATATCAGGTGATACAAAGATAAAAATAACTCTGTCTTTGCCCAATAGGTACTTATCATCTATTGATCTAATTATCTCCAGCAAAGTCACGTCTGTTGTTTTCCTATGTTACTGTGGTACCTTCTAAGTATCTTGTCATAGCATCTTACTGTGCTGCATTGTTATTATCTATTTATTTACCTGTGTCACCCAGTAGACTGTAAACTCTGACTTCAGGCAGTGTTGTCTCTCTTCTGCAATGCATTAGCATATAAAATAGAGTCTGGTGCCTAAAAGAGGTAAGTATGCTTATCTAGTATATATGCTTTATCAAGTTAATAAAGTCTTTTTAAAAAAAATTGTTAGTTTGCTAAGATTAAGTATACTAATGGATATTGAGTTTAATTAAATGTCTATTTAGTATTGAAGATCCATTAAAAAAAATATGGTGAATTAGTCTGATGAATTTTCTAATGTTGAGCCCTTTCGTGTTTCTGGGATAAACTCTACTTGCTTCTAATATATTATAATGGATTTGACTTGCTCATTACAGAGAAAGATTTTGGCTTATATTTGGCGTATTATATGCTTGGCTTGTTGTTCATTGGTTAGTTTATCTGCAGTAACATTCGTTTATTCAGAAAATGTTATTGATAAGGCTGTATACCAGCTTGTGCAAGATGGAGAAGTTTTTTACTTTTATATGGAACTTATTGTAGAATATCTATTTTACTTTTCATTTTGCATGTTTGATAGTATATCTTGTGTGCATTTTGGACCCTTGAAAAGCTCATATTATCTCAAACATATTTTCATGTAATTGTTTATGAACATTTAAAAATCAGTACATAATATTTTGTCATATTGGTTTAGTCAAATTTAATTAATTCCAACAATAATGAATATGTGGTTTCAGTTTCATTTTTCACAAAATCAGATCCTGAGACAGACCTGGATGAAGGTAGTTTATTTGAGAAATGGTCCCAAGAGCAGTAGGAAAGAACATGAAGAATGAGTTAGGCAATTAGAAGTGAATTATCCAGATATATAGTCCCTTCCATGGGCAAGAGGCTTGATTCTATTAGGACTCCTAGGAAGCATGCAGTATACATCCCTGAATTGTCCATTTGTTCTAGCATTCATTGTGTAGATATACCTTAATTTGTTTATCTACTTACCAGTGATGGACATTTAGATCATCCCAGTTTTTGCCTGTAGGAATAATGCTGCTATGAATATTTATACACAAATGTATATGTGGACATATGTTTCATTTCTGTTGGGTAAACACCTAGGAATGGGGTGTCTGGCTTGCAAATAATTAATTAATTTATTGAGAAAGAATCTCACCCTATTGCTCAGGCTGGAGTGCCATGGGGTGATCTTGGCACACCTCAACCTGTGCCTCCTGGTTCAATAGATTCTCCCACTTCAGCCTCCTGAGTAGCTGGGACTACAGGCACATGCCATCAAACCTGGCTAATTTTTGTATTTTTTGGTAGAGATGGAATTTCACCATGTTGACCAGGCTGGTCTTGAACTACTGACCTCAAGTGATCTACCTGTGTCAGCCTCCCAAAGCGCTGGGATTACAGGTTTCAGCCACTGCTTCCGTCTTAGTTTGCCTTTGATATGGTTTGACTGTGTCCCCACCCAAATCTCATCTTGAATTGTAGCTCCCACAATTCCCATGTTTCCTGAAAGGAACCTGGTGGGAGATAATCGAATCATGGGGGTGGGTCTTTCCCATGCTGTTCTCATGATAATGAATAAGTCTCATGAGATCTGATAGTTTTAAAAATGGGAGTTTCCTTGAATAAGCTCTCTTTTGCCTGCCACCATCCATGTAAGATGTGACCTGCTCCTCCTTGCCTTCTGTCATGACTGTGAGGCTTCCCCAGCCATGTGAAATTGTAAATCCATTAAACCTCTTTCTCAGTCTCAGGTATGTCTTTATTAGCAGCATGAAAACGGACTAATACAGCCTTTTAAAGAAATTTTCTGGTTGGGCATGGTGGCTTATGCCTGTAATCCCAGCATCTGGGAGGCCAAGGTGGGTGGATCACTTGAGCCTGGCAGTTCAAGACCAGCTTGGGCAGCATGGTGAAAACTCATCCCTACTAAAAATACAAAAAAATTAGTTGGGCATGATGGCATGCACCTGTAATCCTAGCTGCTCAGGAGGCTGAGGCAGGAGAATCACTTAAACCTGAGAGGTGGAGGTTGCAGTAAGCTGAGATTGTGCCACTGTACTCCAGCCAGGATGACAGAGCGAGACTCCATCTCAAAAAAAAAAAAAAAAAAAAAGAAAAAAGAAAAAAGAAATTTTCTGTCTGCCAAAGTTGTATAATTTTACATTCTCATCAGTGGTGTTACTAACATGTCTCAAAATTTTAGCTATTCTCATAAATGTGTAGTAATGTATTTTGAGTTTTTAAATTTCTGATGTTGAACATCTTTTCATCTATTTATTTGCTACCTAGGTGTATTTTTTGTTGAAGGGTCTTTTCAAATCATTTTCCTATTTTTGAGTTTCTTATATATTAAAGATACAAATGTGGTTTTTTTGTTTGTTGTTTTCAGTTTTTTTTTTTTTT
>NW_016107324.1:7111879-7113574 GCF_001604975.1 Cebus imitator | reverse complement strand
TCCCCACCTCTATTATACATCATTCTACCCTGTTCCTTCATGAGATCAGTTTTCTCGGTTCTCACGTATGACTGAGAATATCCGATATTTGTTTTTCTGTATCTGGCTTATTCCATCCACATTGCTGCAAATGACATGGTTTTATTCTTTTTTGTTGCCTAATAGTATACCATTGTGTATACATACCACGTTTTCTTTATTAATTTATCTGTTAATGGACACTTAGGTTTATTCCCTATCTTTGCTATTGTGAATGGTACTGGAATAAACATGGAGTTCAGGCATCCCCTTGATATACTGATTTCTTTTCCTTTAAATAAATACTCAGCATTAAACTTGCTAGATAATATGGTAGTTGTGTTTTTTGTGTTCTGAGAAATCTCCCTACTGTTTTCTGTAATGGCTGCACTAATTTACATTCCCACCAACAATGTCCAAGTGTTCCCTTTTTTTCTGCATCCTTGCCAGCATCTGTTATCTTTTGTCTTATTACTAATTGCCATTCTAACTTGGGTAAGATGATGTCTCACTGTGGTTTTGATTTCTATTTTGCTGATGATTTGTGATGGTAAGCATTTTTTCATATATCTGTTTGCCATTTCTATGTGTGTCTTTGGAAAAATGTCTCTTCATGTTATTTGTCCACTTTTAAATGGGATTATTATTAGTTTTTACTGTCAAGTGTTTTGAGTACCTTGTATATTCTAGATTTTAGTTCCTTGTTGAATGAATAGTTTGCAAATATTTTCTCCCATTCAACAGGTTGTCTCCCCACTCTGTTGATTGCTTCCTAGTTGGGCAGAAGCTTTTTAGTTTAAAATAGTTTCATTTATCTATTTTTTTTCTGTACTTTTGAGATCCTAGCCATAGAATCTTTGGCTATGTCTACCTAGTAGTTTTATACTTGCAGGTGTTATGTTTAAGTCTTTAATTCAACTTGGATTGAATTTTGTATATGATGAGAAATAGGGGTTCAATTCATTCTTCTGCATATGTTTATTGAGTTTTTCCAGCACCAGTTATTCAAGAGGGTGTTCTTTCCTGAATGTATTTTCTTAACATCTTTGTTGAAAATGAGTTTGCTGTAAATACATAGATGTATTTCTGGGTTCTCTCTTCTGTCCCATTAGTCTTTGTGTGTATTTTGATACCAATATCTTGCTGTTTTGGTTTCTATAGCTTTGTAATATATTTTGAAGTCAGATAGTGTGATGCCTCTTGCTTTGTTCTTTTTGCTCAGGAGTGCTTTGGCTATTTGGGCTCTTTTCTTGGGTTTTATACATATTTTAGGACTTTTTTCTTTTTTTGTGAAAATGACAATAGTATTTTCATTGGCATTGCATTGAATCTGTAGATTGCTTTGGGTACTATGTTCATTTTAACAATATTAATTTTTCTAATCCATGAACATGGGATGTCTTTTAATTTGTTTGTGTCCTCTTCAATTTCTTTCATTAGTGTTTTCTAGTTTTCCTTAGTGGTCTTTCATCTCCTTGGTTAAATTTATTCTTAGGGTTTTTTTTTGGAAGCTATTATAAACAGGATTTCTGGCTTAATTTCTTTCTCAGCTAGTTCATTATTGGTGTATTGAAATGCTGCTAATTTTTGTATGTAGATTTTTTTTTCCTGCACCTTTATTTAATTCATTTTCATTTTGTGAGAGTGTGTGTGTGTGTGTGTGTGTGTGTGTGTGTG
>NW_016107324.1:7103189-7111858 GCF_001604975.1 Cebus imitator | reverse complement strand
TATACTGCAGCTTTACTAAATTTATTTAAGAGTTTTTTTTTGTGGAGTCTTTAGGTTTTTCTGGATGTAAGATCACGTCACCTGTGAAATGGGACAATTTGACTTCCTCCTTTTCAGCTTGGATCCTTCTGTTTTTTATTCTTGCCTGATTGCTCTCGCTAAGATTTCTAGTATTATGTTGACTAGGAGTAGTGATATTGGATATCTTTGTTGGGTTCCAGGTTTTAAAGGAAATGCTTTAACTTTTCTTTATCTGATATGATGTTAGCTGTGGGTTTGTCATATGAGACCTTTATTGCGTTGTGGTATGTTTCTTCTATGCCTGATAATTGAGAGTTTTTATTGTGAAGGAATGTTGAATTTTATTACATGCTTTCTCTCTGTCTATTGAGATGATTATATGGTTTTTGTCCTTTATTCTATTGATGTGATGTGTCACATTTAGTGATTTGTGTTTCTTGAACAATCCTTGCATTTCTGGGATAAATTCCACTTGATCATTGTGTTTTATCTGTTTCATGTGCTGTTGGATTCAGTATGCTGCTATTTTGTTGAAGATTTTTACATATAAGTTAATAGGGATCTTGGCCTGCAGTTTTGGTTTTTGTTTTGGTTTTAGTATCAGAGTGATACTTGCCTTTTGGGACTAGGTTAATTCCCTTCTCTTCAATTTACTGGAATTGTCTGAAGAGGATTGGTGTTTGTTGGAAGTAACTAACCCATTTTTTATTTTACAGGCTCATAGGCAGAAGGGACTTGCCTTGTCTCAGATGAGATTTTGGACTATGGACTTTTGGGTTAATGCTGGAATGAGTTAAGACTTTGAGGACTGTTGAGAAGGGATGACTGAATTTTGGAATGTGAGGACATGAGACTTGGGAGGGGCCAGGGACAGAATAATATGATTTGGATTTGTGTCCCGCCCAAATCTCATGTCAAATTGTAATCCCTAGTGTTGGAAGTGGGGCCTGATGGAAGGTGACTGGATCACAGAAGTGGATTTCTCCCTTTGGTACTCTTCTTGTGATACAGTTTTCACTTGACTTGTAAAAAGTGGGTACCTCCTCCCAGCCCTCTTCCTCCTGCTCCACTCATGTAAGACATGCCTGCTTCTCCTTTGCCTTCCACCATGTTTGTAAGTTGCCTGAGGCCTCCCCAGCCATGCTTCTTGTACATCCTGTACAGAATCATGAGCCAATTGTACCTCTTATTTATAAATTGCCCAGTCTCAGGTATTTCTTTTTAGGAGTATCAAAATGGACTAATACAAACTGAAAAGTTTCAGCTCCCACAGAATTATAAGTATAGCCTAAGTCTGTCAAAAAAAAAAACCCTGCTTTTTGATTAGTTATTGATCTTTGCTCTTCCCAGCATCCCCTGTCTCAACATTCTGCCTTGCCTTTTCCTGAGGTTCAAAACTAGGCACTCATTTTCTCACCAATTCTCAACCCTGAATTGCATTACTCATTTGCTTTCTCTACCCTAACTTTCATGTTGTATAATTCTGAAAAAAGAATCCTGCAAATGAGCAGACATGGCCCATTATCACATTAATATTTTACACTTACATATTTTATTCATTTACTTGTTCTTCAAAGAAACATCTGCCCAGTGCCTACCCTGTGTGTGTTTGGACCTGGGGTATACCATTTAAACTGGCAGGAGGATCTGCCTGGAGAGTAGGTAGAGAAAGTACTGAGCCTATGTGGAATGGAGGTTTGGCACACATGGCAGCTGCAGAATACAGCCATAGGTGCCCATCCCCCAGGGCTCCCCTTTTTCCTCTGAGTAACTCTAATTCCAGTTGACCACTGGGTCAAGAAAGCAGGGCTCACTTTCCAGTGGGAATGTGGCATGTCTGTTCTGCAGGTATTCTTGCCCACCAGCCCCTCCCAAGACCTCTGCCCGGCTGCTCTAACAGGAGCAGATGTACAGTGCAGCCTCCACCGCCCAGTATGGGTGCTTTACCAAAAGGCCAACCTGAGTACTTTCTCAGAGGTCTAGAAGCACTTTGAATCCCCGAGCACAGTTGGTGCTATGCCAAAGGCGGCCAAAAGATGGAACACTGTGGGCCAGTCCCAACGGCCCAGGGCTGCAGCATGCAGCTTGGGAATCTTCAGCCAAGATCTGTGGCCAGTGCTTGAGCAGGGAAGGATCCCACACTCTCAGAAGACAGAGAAAAGAGAGACACACAGGCTTGTGAGCCAGCACCAGAGAAGCAGTCCCTTTACAGTAGCAGTTCCCAACCTTTTTAGCATATGAACCAGATTTGTAGAAGAGAATTTTTCCATGGATGATGTATGTTGGGGAGGAGGGGATGGTTTCAGGTTGAAACTGTTCTACCTCACATCATCAGCCATTGGATTATCATAAGGAGCATGCAAGCTAGATCCCTCCCATACGCAGTCCACAATAAGGTTCATGCTTCTATGAGGGTCTAATGCTGCTGCCGATCTGTCAGGAGACAGAGCTCAGGTGATAATAATGCTCATTCGCCCACTGCTCACCTTTGGCTGTGTGGCCCAGTTTCAAACAGGCCATGGACCAGTAACAGGGACTGGGGAACCCTGCACTACACAACCAGTCCAAGAATGGTATGGCCTGTTTGCAGGCCATGGCATCTGCCTGAGGGAGCCCTGCAGCCCAGAAGACCTAATAAAGAAAACACAGGATCAGTGCCAGTGATCAGAGGGGGCTTCCTCAAAGCTGCCGAACAGACCTGGTGAGAGTCATCTGTCTCCCCCTGCCTCACCACAAAGCACTACTGCAAATGCACTGAAATACAAAAAAGCTGTGCAGCTGATTCAGAGCCTGTCTGCTGGCCATCACTCTTATACATCATTTACTGGATTACAGCCCAAATTACAACATCAAAAATAATCTTCCAATATACATCACTTGTGAAACCAGGGGCAAGAATCCAGCCACAAGTAAAGATCCTTTATAGAGCCTTGGCCCTCTGAAAGCAACCAGAAATGAAACCAATTGACTATTCTCAATTTACACCACAGTTAAAAGAACACCACTTCTCTCAGATGAGAATCAGTGAAAAAACTCTAGCAATTCAAAAAGCGAGAGTGATTCTTTTCTTCCAAACAAGCCCCATGCAAGTCTGAAATCCAGTAGGGCAGTCATTAAACCTCAATGTTCCAAAACGATCTTTGACTCTATTTCTCACATCTAGGTCATGCTGATGCAAGAGGTGAGCTCCCACGGCCTTGGGCAGCTCCACCCCTGTGCCTTTGCAGGGTACAGTTCCCCTCCTGGCTGCTTACACAGGCTGGTGTTGAGTGTCTATGGCTTTTCTAGGCACACAATGCAAGCTGTCCGTGGCTCTACCATTCTGGATCTGGATGATGGTGGCTTTCTTCTCACAGCTCCACTAGGCAGTGCCTCTGTGGTGACTCTGAGTCGGGGCTCCAACCCCACATTTCCCTTCCACATTGCTCTAGCAGAGGTTCTCCATGAGGGCCCACCCCTGCAGCAAACTTCTGCCTGGACAGCCATGCATTTCCATTGATCCTCTGAAATCTAGGCAGAGGTTTCTAAACCTCAATTCTTTGCTTTTGTGCACCCACAGGCTCATGTGTAAGCTGCCAAGGCTTGGGGCTTGCACCCTTTGAAGCCATAACCTGAGCTGTTTGTTGGCCCCTTTTAGCCACAGCTAGAGCTTGAGCAGCTGAGATGCAAGGCACCATGTCCCAAGGCTGCATAGAGCAGGAGGCCTCTGGGCCTGGCCCAGAAAATCATTTTTTTTTCTCATAGGCCTCCAGGGCTGTGATGGGAGGGGCTGCTGCAAAGGTCTCTGACATGCCCTGGATACATTTTCCCCATTGTCTTAGTGATTAGCATTTGGTTTCTCATCACTTTTGCAAATATCTGCAGCCAGCTTGAATTTCTTTCCAGAAAATAAGGTTTTATTCTCTAATAAATCATCAGGCTGCAAATCTTTCAAACTTTTATGCTGTTTCCTCTTCAATACTTCACTGCTTAGAAATTTCTTCCAACAGATACCCCAAATCATCTCTTTCAAGTTCAAAGTTCCATAGATCTCTAGGGCAGGGCAAAATGCCACCAGTCTCTTTGCATAGCAAGAGTGACCTTTACTTCAGTTCCCAAAAATTCCTCATCTCCATCTGAGACCACCTCAGTCTGAATTTTATTATCTATATCATTATCAGCATTTTGGTCAAAGCCATTCAACAAGTCTTTAGGAAGTTTCAAACTTTCCCACATCTTACTGTCTTCTCAGCCCTCCAATTCTCTAGGAAGTTCCAAACTTTCCCACATTTTTCTATCTTCTTTTGAGCCTCCCAAACTGTTCCAACCTCTGCCTGTTACCCAGTTCCAAATTCACTTCCATATTTTCAGGTATCTTTACAGCAGCACGCCACTATCTGGTACCAATTTACTGTATTAGTTTGTTCTCATGCCTGAGACTGGGTAATTTATAAAGGAAAGAAATTTAATTGACTCACAGTTCCATATGACTGAAGAGGCCTCACAATTTTGGCAGAAGGCAAATGAGGAGCAAAGTCACTTCATACATGGTGGCAGGCAAAGAGGGCATGTGCAGGGGAACTCTCCTTTGTAAACCATCAGATCTCATGAGACTTATTCATCATCATGACAATAGCACAGGAAAGACACACACCCATGATTTAGTTACCTCCCATCGGGTCCCTCCCATGACAGATGGGAATTATGGCAGCTACAATTCAAGATGAAATTTGGGTCAGGACACAGCCAAACCATATCAGATACTATTTATTTATTTATGAGATGGAATCTCACTCTGTCACCTAGGTTGGAGTGCAGTGGTGCAATCTTGCCTCACTACAACCTCTGCCTCCTGGGTTCAAAATATTCTTTTTCCTCAGCCTCCTGAATAGCTGGAACTACATGTGTGCACCACCATACCCAGCTAATTTTTGTATTTTTCGTAGAGATGGGGTTTCACCATTTTGGCCAGGCTGGTCTTAAACTCCTGATGTTATGATCCACCTGCCTCAGCCTCCCAAAGTGCTGGGATTAGGGCATGAGCCACCACACCTGGCCCAGATACTATTTTTTTTTCATTGCTGTTGGTAAGTGTCTGCCTGGGAAACACCATAAATCTCTTGCTTCTCATCACATTTTTACTCTCTAAGTTTAGCATCCATTGATGATTCTTTCCTGAAACAAATTATCAAAAAGTTTACCACGTAGTGATTTTTCTATTTACATCATTTCTTCTATGTCTCTTAGTTGGCATTTTACCATAATAAAGAGTTTGTCTTTCCTCTTAATTTAGCTTTGTATTCATTTGTTAACTTACATTAGTATAGACTTATGGAATCTTATTTTGTTCAATTGATTATGCATCAGAATCATTATTATTTTTTTTTATTCTTTTTTTTTTCTTAAATTGTGCAGATGGTAAAATTGGATGGGTGGCAGAGATGGCGTTGAATACTCCTGTTTCAGTTTGGGGGTGTGCCAACCAGCAGGCCCAGAGGATAAGCATTCATGTGGTTTACACCAGTTTAACAAGGACCAACATGAAAGACAAAAAGTTGTAGATTACTCTAAAATATATTGTTTCCTCTCTGTTTCAGGAAATAAAAAGGGTCAGTTGGAGGTAGTTTAGTCATTAAGGCCACTACAACTTCCTCTCTTAACTCTTAGCAGCTGGAGATGTTTTGCTGCAGACACACAGTTTGAACATAAAAGGGAAAGGACAGTCAGTATCAGTGTGTTGGCACAAGATGGCAGCAGTCAGCCACTGATTTTGCAGCTCAAGGCCTACAGATTTTTAATTAATGGTGTCTTTTATCTTTGCAGGGACTTCAGTACTAGTGCTACTAACATTCAGATTGATAAAACCAAGCCTTTGTGGCACAACTATTTCTTATGTGGACTTAAAGGAATTCAGGTAAATTGGCTCATAAGGCACTTACTACCAGTTGAGATTATCATGTGTGTTCTGTCAAATTTATTTTATCACCACATCTTTTTCATCTCCTTACAGTACTAACTGATGCTTCTGTTTTATTTTACTAATTTGTGTTTCAGAGAGTGGGGAAGATATGACTGTTTTTGGGTAGTGTTCACAGGGTGCAGTAGTGGTTATATAGCTGGCTCTCCATAAATAGGTGCATGTGACAAACATCTGTCTGGTTTAAAAATCTTTGTTTGAACATACCTTTGAGCATATGTTTTAGTACTATTATTGACATTTATACTTCTGACGTATAGGGGTATACTATAATAAGATTTAGAGTCAGCCAGGTTTGAATCTGGACTCTTCCCAGCTATGGTAAATTTAACCTTTGAAGTCTCAGATTTATCTGTAAAATGATGTCATTGCTATCCTGACAAAGAGTTGTTAAAAGAATTACATAAGGTTTGATGGTAGCCATTTGATAAATGGTAGCTAGTATTGTTATTGCTACCTCAGATGGGATTAAAAAAAGACATAATGAAATATTAGTATAAGTGTTTTCCTAACATTGAATAATTACTTCGAAAATCTGTAATGTTGCGTACAAGAACAAGAAAATAAAATGTTTCCATTCCCTTTCATAATTGAAAAAGTATGAAGGACCAAAAGAAAATTGAGATTTGCTGTTTTTAGAGCCACTTTTATATTGCAATAATTACTCTAGATGTAGTGACTTGTATAGAATCATAGGTGGAATAATAAGAAGTAGATTTTTCCTTTGTGAACTAAAAGTAAACAAACAAATTGACTTGTGTTTTAGAAAGCTTGTGTTCCTTACTGCCTGGCAGTCCTATCTGAAACTTTGTATTGAGCAGCCAGGATTTAGCGGCACATCCATTACAGAAATATATCAAATTTATTTCTAATGTGTAGTCATGTACTCTAACAGTGGTGGTTTTTGTTCTTAGAGTTAATGAATTCATTTCTTTCTTTTTTGTTTTCCTTCCTGTCAGACACATAGTAATAACTTACAGGAAGAGTTATTGGCAGATTTTAAATCTTCAAATAATCTGGCTTATCATATGTCTTAGCGTGAATTACATTATTTGGAAGCATTTGCCTAGCAAATGCAATTTTGATCTTCCTTGTAACAACATGCCTTTTTGCAGCATATGGGTAAAGTAGCCTATATAATGCATGTTGCTTTGTGTTATTTTTCAGCATTTCAGGTTGTAAAGCCTTCCTGTTTGGTTTGACAACTTATGTGCAAAACCAAACTTATACAATGAACTTTTGGCAGAAAAATAATTTAAATGTTAGCCTATTTAGAAAGCTTCAAATTCAAATACTAGAAAGTTTCAGAGGATAATTTGTTTATATTAAATTGAATATGTTATCCTTTAGGGATAGAGCTATTAGAGAATTTGGCATATACCCATTT
The DNA here is from genome assembly GCF_001604975.1 of Cebus imitator. Classification (NCBI taxonomy): domain Eukaryota; kingdom Metazoa; phylum Chordata; class Mammalia; order Primates; family Cebidae; genus Cebus; species Cebus imitator. The sequence continues at coordinate 7,104,494 of NW_016107324.1, read as the reverse complement.
GCATTTTGAATTTGTTATACATTTGCATTTAAACATTGCATGATAAGTTCTTAAGTATGATTTCCATTCAAGACACTCCGTGGATCAGTTTATAGTTAAATATATAGTATTCTTCAAGTTTTTTTTTTTTTTTTTTTAAACAAGCTGTCTGATATTCTATATGAAAGGGCATTGGCAACAGTAGGGTTTCAGTTTATAATCTGTTCGTATTTCTGGAAAGAAATTTTTAGATGACTTGAAATCAGGAACAGAAGTACACCCAACTAAATATCTTCTTATTGTAGTGCTAGAGTTTTGCCAGCTAGAAAAGACAGACAAAAAATTAAGCAAAAAAGTCTTTTATCTGTGGAATTTTGTTGTTATTTTAGTTATTCTAGCTAGTTTATTGAAATTCTCCCTTCTATAATATATATGATGAAATGCATAATTAGGTAATAGTATTTCATACTTTGGCCTTCAGTCATTTGAGAAATTTGCAAAGACTCTGGTACTTTTTCTTGAGAAGGAGGTATATTTGAATTTATTTTTAAACTTAAACCACAAAGGATATGATATGATATCATCCAAAGTGTCCTAGTGTTAGATATTCATGTAAGTATACTAGAGCTTTCCATATTTAAATCAGAATCTGATTATTTCTTTGGGCTTTCCTCTTTGTAGAGATAGTGTTTCCTTGACTTGTTTAGGGTCTGCATTTTTATTTGTGGCTGAATTCTAATTTGACTATCTTTAAAGCTACCTTATGGCTAAATGTATCTATAAACTGTAGTAAAAATCTGGATTTTCTCATATAGCTGGCCTATTAAATCACAATGATGGCTTGCTGGCTCAGGTTTCTAACTGCAGTGGAGAAGTTTTCAAACAGGAATCAGAGACCTGGGCCCTATTCTCATCTCTTTATGTGTCATCTTGGGAAAGTTCCTTAATCTCTTGGTGCCTAGGTTTTTTCATAAGTAAAACGTAACCGAGAAAGTTTGGAACTCTTTTTTTTTTTTTTTTCAGAGAACCTTCTGAAGTAAGGCAGTCCATAGAAACAAGTCACTGTTTGGGGACTGGACTCTTATAATAACAGAATGCTGGAGATGTGCTGCACAGAGATTTAACTTACCTCACAGATAATTGTGAATTTCTTCCGGCCGGGTGCGGTGGCTCACGCCTGTAATCCCAGCACTTTGGGAGGCCGAGGCGGGTGGATCACGAGGTCAAGAGATCGAGACCATCCTGGTCAACATGGTGAAACCCCGTCTCTACTAAAACTACAAAAAATCAGCTGGGCATGGTGGCGCGTGCCTGTAATCCCAGCTA
>NW_016107324.1:7076614-7103135 GCF_001604975.1 Cebus imitator | reverse complement strand
AAAAAAAAAAAAAAAAATTTCTTGTCTTGCTACTTGACAAGTTGAATTATAATTGTTTCATATTTTTTTCCATATTTCTTCAAATCAATTAATTAATACTCAATAAAAAGAACTTTCAAGGCAAGAAAATTACAGGCATTTAAAGTAATTACCCTGTAGCCAAGCATCATTCAATAAAATGTCATGTATACTCTCAACTAAATTGAATTACACAAGTAGTTTCTATAAATATTGTAAGTCTATTTATAGACTTTTGTTCTATGGGGAATGAAAGGTTTCACTACCTCCTTGAATTCAGTACTGAATTACTGTTGCTGTTTTTCCTTATATTCTTAGGAACACTTTGGTCTTAGTAACCTGACTGGAATGAACTGCCTGGTAGATGGAAATATCCCACCACGTTCTGGTCTCTCCAGCTCCAGTGCTCTGGTCTGTTGTGCTGGCTTGGTGACACTCACAGTGCTGGGAATGAATCTAACCAAGGTAACTACCTTTGATTGGAAACCTCTCCTTCTAAAATCATTAGCATCCAAATCTCAAAATCAGAATGCCTTCCTTCATTGAAAAACTTTGTCTTCCCTAAAAGGACTGCACATGTGGACAAGCATTGTAACTTAAGAAGTGATAAATCACTATAAAGTAGCTTATACCCTCCTAACAGTGAGTGAATAGATCTGTGAATAATTGTACAAAAATACTTTGTTTTAAATATGGGATTTGAATGCATGGATATTGTTTTAGATCACCTCATTAACAAGTTAAATTTAGGGCAAGGAATTCTTACCCTCATGGCTGAGCCTGCTTATTTTCACCCAAAACCTTAAATTAAAAATTTGACAAGTAGTGGGTAACAAGGGTAAAGACCAGGTAATAAAGGAACTAAGTAGCATATCTGTTTATGCCAGCAGATTAGTCACTGAAATAAACTTTAAAATACTGCATTACAAAGAGGAAATGCTTATTTAAAGGAAATATAAATCCTACAAGAGGTCAGAAAGCCTTGACTTTATAAGTTCACATAAATCTCTGACTGCAGTTTACAGCAGGTGTGCTCAGCTTTAATTAATGCTTTGGCATTCTGGTTCAAATAAAATGTTATCGTAGGTTCTTTTTACCCCATGTACATACATTACCAGGTTTACAGATGGTTTGATCAGATCAAGAGAAAGTCAGCCACATGCTTAGTCTCTTTTAAGGATGTTTAAACTTTCAGTTTGAAAATTTTATATATAGGAAAAAAGGCAGAAATGAAAGAGAAAGCAAAGGTTCAGACAGAATTCTTTTTAGCTGTCCTAAGTGTACATTAATTAGCCCTTAGTAAGCAATGGCTTGTAGTGCAGGAAAGAGGGCTTATATATTATTATTTTTTGGGAAGAGAAAAAGCAAGGGACAGAAAATCCATATGTAAAATGTGTTTCCCCGGTACAACTATGTATCTGATTTGTTTATTAATTTGTTCATCATTCAAACATTATTTATTTAGTGGCTATTTTGTGTCCCATAAAGTTCAAGACATTGGAAATATAATAGGTATAGTCTCAATTTTCACTATGCTTATAATCTAAAAGAGAAAAAGAGACAAGTAAATAGGCAACTGCAATAGAGTATATAGTAAGTGGATGAGTAGTTTGCTATGGGACCAGATATAACCCAGATTTAGAGAGCATAGGGCATCTAAATGGAGACATCAAGGATTAAAGGAGTTGTAGATATTGATGATGTAACACTGATAACATCAGATAATCATGTATCAGGTGGAGGGAACATCATGTGGAAATATCCAGAGTAAAAGCAATCATGGCTTGTTGGAGTAACTAAAAATGTCTCAGTATGGCTGAAGCATACAGCAATTTGGATAACATGGCAGGGGATCGGATGGATGTTTTTAAACTTTGTTGAGGAATTTAGGCATCATCTTCATAGCAGTGGGAAACCATTGCAGGGTTTTAGGAAGAGGGTAATTTAGAAAGATCTCCCTGGCTGTATTACAAAGTCTGCATTTCAGGGTTTTAGCAGTAGGGAAATGATTTGGTCTAGGGAAGTGGCAATGAGAATGGTTAGAATTAGATAGATTCAAGATCTCAGAATCAGTAGTCATTGATTGGACATGGGAATGGGGAACAGCAAAGAGTCAAAGATTATATCAGTGTCTGGCTTGATATGATTCACTGGAATAAGAGATATGGGGGAAAATAGGTTTGAGTGGAAACTGAAATGTTGAGTGTGAGGAATCTATGAGCATATTGATGGAGTTATTTAGTTATTTAGTTTGGAAAAAAAATATGAAGGCCTGGAGGAGATCTGGATTTGAGATGGTGCATTTGAGAATCATTAGTTTTTCATCGTTTTTGAAGCCATAAGAGTGGATGAAGATAGTTGGCGGTGGAATATAGGTGGAAAGATAAGGAAAACTAGGACAGAGCCCTAAGAAGCATGAATATTTGAAGAATGGGCAGAGGAAGAGATGTCTACTGAAGGGACTGAGTAGTAGTCCAGTAGGTAGGAGAAAAGCCAGAAAGGTGAGGCAACATCAAAGACAAGGAAGATAATGTTTCATGAAAGGGGTGGTGGTGTTTTCAAATGCTCTGAGAGGTTACCGCAAGTTCTGAGAAGTATCTGTTGAATATCACAACAAAGAAGTACAAAACTTTGGAAAGGGCAGTTTTAGATGGAAATGGGTTGAAGGGTCTATAAGAAGTAAGAAAGTGGTGTAAGTTCAATGGCTACAAAAAGTCTGGAGAGGCATGGAAAAAGAGAATTTGGTATCTAGAGAAGGGTATGAAGTCAAGGAATTCATTTCACTTTTAATGGGAGGATTGGTGAAACTTAGTTTTTCTAATTTTTTTTTTGGTGTTTTGATAATATACATATCCAAGAAATAGGAAGGAAAGAAGATAAAGAAAAGAAAATAATTCCAAAGAAAAAGAACCTTTGGAATTAATTCTGAGTGTCTGTTTTCAAAGTCAGAAATAGCAAATACATTTTTATCAGAACTATCTTACTGCAGTGCCTAAGCAAAAAGGGAACAATATCCTGGTTTTCTCAGCTAGTCTAAGATGTACTAACAATATTTATATTTTCTAAGGGCTGAGTGTAATTATTTGGAGAGTTTCTTTTTTCTGGAGTCAGAATCTTGAATGAAAGGAAGTCTGTAATTTGTTCAATCTTTAATGTAAATGCCATGTGATTTTACTCTTGTAAAAATCATAGACTATAAGAACTCAAGGGACTTTAGAGATGAGCTAGTTCAAAATCCTCCTTTACTGATGTATTAGTTTACCATAGGAAACAAATGACATGTTTGGTATAACTGAAGAGAGTTTAATAAAGAGACTTTTACAGAGGTGTGGGTAAGGTCAAGGAACCAACTGGGAAATGTTCTCTTGTTAAGCTGGAAGCCATTATACTTTAGGAGCTGTGGATATAGAGTAATGTTGCCAGAAATGCACCAAGGCAGAGAAAGAATGACACAGGTGAAAATGGCAATGGTGGTGGGAATGGTTGAGGGGAACTGTCCATAGAGGTCAGCCTTCTGTTGTAGGGGAAGTGTGAGAATAGAGGGACAGAGGGACAACCAAAAATAACCAGCCTATTTCATAAGGACACTAAGTCCCACAACAGATTGGTGACTAAAGCCTTTCCTATTAGTCTACATTCAGTAAATCCCATTCATTTGCAGGCAACAGTTACTGCAGATGGGATATGATAAGTAGATGTGGAACTCATTAATTCATTAATGAACTAAATGTTGCATGTCTGAAACCAGAAAACAATATGGCTAATCACCCAGAGAATCTGGAAGCCAGAAATTATGAATCAGAATGGTACTAGTCAAAGAGAGTATGATGTGGTAACGATCTATGAAAAAGGAATGTCTAGAGACTTCTGATTTCAAGATATCAGAATAAGACTTATCTACTCTTTTTTCTGTGTCCCTAACATAATCTTCTTTGCTCAAAAATTATCTCCAAACAACAGGGAAAATAAGAAAAGGAAGCACAAGATTTATCTTTGGTAAACCAAGGAGACATAAATAACCATAAACCACAAAATGCAAAGATGGAAAGTGGATAGAGGAATGGTACATGACTTAGCAGAATGGAGAAAGGTCAGAGCCAAGTGCCTGCGGAGGAAGTTGTAGATGAAAAGGCAGCTGACTCATCCCACAGCTCTCTGGCAAGGCTTAGAAAGAAAGCAGGGTAATATGGTAGGTGGGGGTTTTTCTGAAAGCCTTTATGAGGACCATTTAGACCCTAAAAGCCATCTCTTCACCTGGGACCACTTCCCCCTACCTTTGCAGGAGTGTCTGGAGAAACAACCAGAGATCATTTTTTTCTTCGGGACATTGAGCACTGAGAAAGGCAGGATGAGAAATAGACTTGGAAACCGAGAGATTAGAGGACATTCTGTATCTGAACAGTGAAATTCTTAGCTCCCTTCTTCTAGTCATTACCAGCACACTGGTAACCTCACCACCCTACACACCAGCAGGAATGCTGGAGGATCCTTCTCAGAGGAAACTGAACCATCCCAGAGATGGTTCATACAGATAATGACATTTGGTGACCCCCTTCTCCAGCTTCTGTGTGACCCTATTAGAAGCCCATTTCCAAAGCTTCTAATCAGCTTTTTAGTGGCTCACTCTTAAATATGATAAGGCATCAAAGGACAGTAAGATTTTGGAAGAAAACCTCCAAAATGAACCAAACAAACAGAAAAACAGAGAAAACAGGAATCTAGAGGAAACAGAGACCATGCTGAGAGCAGAAGAATGCTTCAAAGAAGACATGATGTCCTCAGAGAGATAAAAGAAAAAGTTACATCCTTGAAAAACAATAGAGTGTTATTTTTTGAAAAGGAACAAACAATAAATAGAGCTTTTGCACATTAAAAATATGACAGTGGCCAGGCACAGTAGCTCATGCCTGTAATTTCAGCACTTTGGGAGGCCAAGGCAGGCTGATCACGAGGTCAGGAGTTTGAGACCAGCCTGACCAACATGGTGAAAACCCATCTCTACTAAAAATACAAAAATTAGCTGGGCATAGGGACACGTGTGTAATCCCAGCTACTTGGGAGGCTGAGGCAAGAGAATCACTTGAACCCAGGAGGCAGAGGTTATAGTGAGCCATGATAGTGCCACTGTACTCCAGCCTGGGCAACAGAGTGAGATACTCCGTCTCAAAAAAAAAAAAAAAAATGATAGCAAGACAAAATTTAGTAAAAAGATTGGAAGCAGCTGGGTATGGTGGCTCATACCGGCAATCCCAGCATTTTGGGAGGCTGAGGCAGGAGAATTGCTTGAGCCCAGGAGTTCAAGACTAGCCTGGGCAACACAGCGAGACCTTGTCAAAAAAAAAAAAAAAAAAGAAAAGATTAGAAGAATTCTCTGATACAGTAGGGAATAAAAGGGCTGGACAATAAGAGAGAAAAATATGAAAATTTATGGATCAATTCCAGAAATCCAAATCTAACTAGTAAGGAAAAACAGAGAAAACAGTTATTAGAAAATTATTATTATTATTAAAAATAGAGATGGGGCCTCTCTATGTTGCCCAGGCTGGTCTCAAACGCCTGACTCAAGTGATCCTCCCTTATTGGCCTCTCAAAACTCTGGGATTATAGGTGTGAGCCACTGTGTCAGTCCAGAAAATTATTATTTTTTAAATAATATTTCTCCAAGGTGAAAATGTGAATTCTGATTGGAAGGGCTCACTGGGTATTTGGTATAATAAATGTAAAAGGCCAAACTAAAGGTTATTATCTGGAAATTTTGAAACTTGAGTGTTAATAAAAGACACTAAAATCTAGTTGACAGAGCAAGAGAAAAGAAGGGAAAGAGATCATAATCCAAGGATCAGGAATGTAAACAAATTTCTCAAAAACAGTATTAGAAGATAGAAGGCAGTTGAGAAATGTCTCTAAAATATTAATGAATTTTAGTTTAGGGTATCTGTTTAAGTGAATTAATTAAATATGAGGATATAGTAAAACATTTTCAACATGTAAAATCTAAAAGTCTGGAGGATGTAATCTGCCAAAACTAGAGAGTAAACCAAGAAAGAGGATGACATAAGAACCAGGAAATGAGAAATCTAATACAGGAGAGAGGAGTTGGGTATTTATAGAACCTAAGGGAAGTTCCAAAATAACACCCATTATATCCAGCAGCTTAGAAAACAGTACAGATTAAAATGAGGAGAGGGAGGGGAAAAATGGAACTCATAAATCTTATCAGTAAAAAAAAAAACAAAAAAAAAGCCAAAAAACTGGTAAATTTTATATGTTCAACCGTGTAGAAAATGGATTCAGAGTAATTTCACAGAGCTGTTGTAGGATACGACAAAGCTTAGCTAGATATACAAATCTAAGCAAATGAGGAAACAGGGCAGTTATTAAATACAGGAAAAACAAAAAAGTTTGTAACAGAAGTGAAATCAATCATTTTTCAGTATTTGGCTCATAAGTGAACAACAGCCTCAGTAATTAACACACTGAATATGAATTTAAACAAAATTTTTGGCATAACTTTATTGAGAAAGGTTGGGGAGGGTAAGGGAAAGGTAGATATAAGAAAGCTAAAATCCTCATTTACTGTAATAGGAAAGCAATAAATAAAGTTTAAAATGAAACAACAGGCAGTAACATTTTACTGACATCTGGAATTGGAAACCAGAGCAAAGTCAAGAGTATCTGCCTCTGTACACATTCCCCTGGGGATAGGATGTGAGGGTGAGCTAGGGATTGCTTTTGTTGTTATAAGCCTTTTATCTCTATTTAATCATTTAGATTATATGCATATATCTCTGCAGCAAAAGTAAAATAAAGGATAGAGAGAAGAAGTGACAAGAATGAAAAGTAAGTAGGGAGTGGATGACCTGTGTGACCACTTCTGGGGATAACTGGAAGATGAAGAGGCGGGAAGGGATTCAACGAGTCAAGACTAGAGATTGAGAACAGATGAGCTGCTAGAATGTGACCAAATCAATGGCCTAGGGAGAGGCCTGTTGATGGGTTTTGGGTGGAAGAATCCAAGAAAATACAGGTATCCTCCATTTAGTGGCAGTAGTCCATTCCAAAAAATCAGATGTTCTGCACAAAATTATTGAGCAGGGGCCTATTTTTTTTATTATTTTAAATAGGAAAATGTATAATGCGTTATTCCTGAACTCAAAACCTCTAACTAATTTCCTGCAATGTTACAAAAATACAGTAAAACTTCCTTTATATGAGAAACACAAAAGTAGCAGGAAAAATGCTTAAACCAATTTTCTTGACCATTAAACAATTAATATGGTTGTTAGCAAGCAGTTACTTTATATAGTAATACCTGTATTTCTTCTGTGTTGACACCTGGTGTTTCAATACTCTGCACACTATTTTGTTAACAATGTTGTGTTTAGGTTTTAGGGTGTAAATATCATTCTATTTTTTTTTCCTACATAAACAGCTTTCAAAAAGTTGTTTTGAGAGATATGAACATTCTATGAAGTTTGGGTGTCAAAATCACCAAGAAAACGTTAGTTGCTGTGGTGTTCTGCAAGGTATGCCTGTATTTTGTCAGCATGGGATTTGGGCTGCTCTAGTGTCCAGTTTCTGTCTGTTCTTGGAGTTGTCTGTGGAGGCCTAGAAGAAAGGACCAAGTGCCTCTTAAGAACTGTAGCATAAAAACAGCTGGCCAACTTAGGAAACAGGTTGCAACTCTAAAAGCTAGCCTTGGGTAGCAAGGTGTGTTAGATTATCATTCTACCCACAAATTCCTTCGTCGGCTGGTGTGGGGTTGAGAGTAGATTTTGAATTCATGAGATGGGAGACTGAGCAGGTGATATTCAGCAGACCTCCTTTGGAGGATCTGGGAGGTACAGTAGAGAAGAGGGTTGAGTCTAAAGAAGAGAAAACCCATATTATCTTGGTTGATGAAGACTGAAATAGCCAGCTGGGAATAGTAGGGTAAGGGAGAATTCTGTACATGGATATCTCTGGCATTTTGTCAAAAGCACAGTTCACATGATTGTGAATTACTCAGAATATGAGTTGGACACAAAACCTTCGAGAGTTATAGTTCACTGAGGAAGCTGGGGAATCTCTTAGATGGCATCAAGAATCCTGTACTGGGAAGCCCAGAATACCATGTATATTACTGGATTTGTGAGGAATGCTTTCAAAAGAAGAAGGCAATATAAACTTCCTATCCTACCACTTGAAAGCAATGATTCTGTGGCATTTGTTGAATACCTACTATATGTCGTGCATTGTTCTAGGCACTGGAAATACAACTGTGAATAAAACCATTGAAGTGCCCCTGCTTTCATGAAGTTTCCATACTGGTGGTGGGAGTGATGGTATGAGATAGATAATGAAGAGCTATACAAATAAATATATAATATCCGCTAGGCCATAGTTAAGGGAAATCTTGTATTTTATCTGGGTAGTTGGGAGAAGTTTTCTCCAAGGAGAGGACATTTGAAAAGAGACCTTAGGGAGTGAGCAGCTGAGAAAGAGAGGCAGAGGGAACAGCAAATGCAAAAGCCCTAGGTGAAAGTGAGTTTGCCATGTCCCAGGAATAAGGTCCCTGTGGTTGGGGTATGGGGTATGGTGAGAGAGGCAGGGAGAGGCAGGAGGTGAGCTGAGAGAGTTGGTCAAGGGCCATGGTGTGTAGCATTTTCTTTGGCTTTCATTCTAAGTGTAATGGAAACCTCTGGAGGGTTGTAAGCTGGGAATGCCCAGATGTGATTTACATGGATTAAGTTCTTTTACCTGGGAGTACCGTACCATACCCCTGAGAGTGGCAAGGGAGGAAAAAGAAATGAACAAAAGAAAGAGAGAGAGAGAGAGGAAAGAAAGAAAAGAAAGAAAAAGAGAGAAGAAGGAAGGAAAGGAAAGAGGGGAGGGAGGGAGGGAGGGAAAAAGAAAGGAAGAGAGAAAGGAAGGAAGGAGGGAAGGAAGGAAGGAAGGAAGGGAGGAAGGAAGGAGGGAAGGAAGGGAGGGAAAAATGGTCAATGCCCTTATGGAATAAATGCACACAGTGGATAGTAACAGAAGATTTATTAACCGACCATCTATCTCATATGAAGAGTAAGGTATTTTACATGTAAATGAGTAAAGAGGTTGAAATAGTGGCTTCTTGGCAAAGTTAAACGGGGAAAATTTCAAGTAATTAGTGAGTTTTAAGAAAATATTAAAGGAAGAAAAGGCTGGGAAACAAAGCACTGGGAGGGGCCCAAGGGCATTTCAGGCAGAGTGAACCCATAAGTGTATTTTAACAGTTCTCTGAGCCAGAATTATAAATATGTGTCAGCCAAGGCCTAGAAATTCTTATACAGCCTCATGAAATTTCTTTTAAAAACTTTTTTGACTACAGGGATGCTTAAGTCCCTGAACAGATTTACTTAATTTCATTTCAGGGGCAAATTAGTTATATAGACATGGGTTGATACTCTTTTCAGGGGAGTGTTTTTGAAATTTGAAATATGTACTGTACTGGAGACCTTTAAGATTCATAAGCAGAGTAAGTGGAATGTTCAAAGTTTTGTGCCAAATATGTCCACATTTTCATTTTCCTGAGTTTATAAGGGCTGTTTCCTTGAGAAAGTACAAGACTATACTTTTCTTCGCATATAGCTGCATTTCAGTGAAATATTTGTTGGCCTTCAGAATAAGACCTTGTGCTTAAAAACTAAAGACGTGTCTATGTTATAAAATGAAAAGGACCTCACAATTATATAAACTATCATTTGAATGTTTTAAAATAGTTTGTTACATGGTATAAGAAAAACGAGAAACCAATATGCACTGTCACTAATTATTATGTTTAGAAGTCCACACAAGGACATTGTTTCAGTTTGCTTAGAATAACAAAACTTCATCAATATAATGCTTAAGGAAAATAGTAGTTTAAAACATTCCAGCCAGATGTTGAGTGCTAATGAACTGCGGCAGTATAGCCTCTTAAAAAATGGTAAATCCAGAATACAATCTTTGAAAAGATTCTCTTAAGTGTTGAACATGGACCAAAGCCATGTGCTCACTGGTACAAAAACCAGGAAGCTTTAGTGTTAGCTCTGGGTGGCCTGCATTCAAATGTGTTTTAAGTTTTAAATTAATAATATAAATACAGAACCATTCACATAGTTTTGTCAATTAAAAGAGAACCTCTTTTTTAGGAGTAGGATTGCAGACTGAACCATTTATTTAATGATTTTGAGTAGTTTGGATTCACTTGGGTGATGTGACTAAGCTATTTGATTGCAGAGATTATTTGGGTCACTTCTGTTTTGTTTTTTTTTTCCATTTCCTTTTCTAGCTAAATACAGTTTACCTTCAGCGTAAATGAAGGCAAAAAAGACTAATTGGGGAACAGTAGATTTGAGGAGTATGGGTCACTGTTTACAAGTGGTTTCAAATGAAACCACTGTTGCTACAAATTTGTATCTATGCCTGGTTGTGTTTTGAACTTTTGTTGTGATCCTTAAATTGTTAATACTCAGCCATTGTGTTTAAAGGGCTCAAAATTTTGACTTGCACCCCACAATAAGTATTATACAGTATTTAAACAATTAACTGGAACAATGCAAGTGATATTAAGTACTGTACATATGGGCATAGCCTTTACCCACTACATTAGTTGTGTGCATTGAAAAATCATTTGAACCCAGGAGGCGGAGGTCACAGTGAGCTGAGATCACGCCATTGCACTCCAGTCTGGGTTACAGAGTAAGACTTCATCTCAAAAAAAAAAAATTATATATATGTATACACACACACATACACACACACACACACACACACACACACACACACAATTTTTCCCCTTGCTTTGCTTTTTCACTTTAAACCATAAATTTCAAATCATTCTATGTCAGCACATATGCATATACTGAATTCTCTTTAATGGCTACCTTGTTTTCTAATATATGGTCATACTATAATGCTCAATTATAGATTTTGGTGTGATGGCAATGTTTTAAAATTGTCCTGATTACTGGACACTTCAGTTGTTTTCAGGGTTTTGTATAACATCAGTTTTAATACTTAATAATATTTCTTTTTAAGGATATGCTATAATTTATTTAAGTAGACCTTTATGATGGAAATGTAAGTTGTTATCAAGTTTCCACTATTATAAAGAAGGCTCTGATGAATATTCTTGTAGACAATTATTTTCACACTTTTTCAGTTTTTTTTTTCCTTAGCATAAATCCCAGAACATAAATTATTGGGTTAAAAGATATAATAATTTTAGCTTTTGAAATACATTGCCCAATTGTCATCTGGACAGATTTTACCAGCAATGCAGCAACACTGCATGAGAGGATCTATCTCCCCCCTACTAAAGTTCTATCAATCTTTTAAATCTTTTTCAATCTTAAAGATGTTGTCACGGGCATTTCTTTAATTATTAGGTAGTTTAAATATCTTTTCCATGTCTTTTATTGATCACTTGCATTTTTTGATTTGGCTTTATATCACCTCAGCTCATTTTCTCCTGGAGTATTTATCAATCATCTTATTACTTTAAAAGAACTCTTTATATGCTAACCATTAATCTATTATATGTTGCAATATTTATCCCTACTCAGACTAATTTTCTGTTTGACTTCTTTTAAACTAACAATTGTGAAGCAAAAGCTACTTTAGTTATATTTAATCACATATAGCATAGGATCATCGTATGTGCATTCAGTTTTATCTTCCTTGAGTTGAAAATACTCTACATGTAATCTCTCATTCCATTTTGAAGTACTTGGACACAGGGAGCCTAATAGACTCCTGGATTTTATTTGGGATTTCTCAGGGGTAAGCCACCTTCTCCATTAAATGGATCCCAGGGCTCTCTTGCCTACTGAATGTATGAGCTTTTGTCTTTGGAAGCTTACTCAGAGGAACCAAAACTGTGACTCATTTGTATTGTAAACAGGAATATTTTTTCTTTTCTTTTTTTTTTTAATAGTGAAAGCAAGTTTATTAAGAAAGTGAAGGAATAAAAGAGTTGCTACTCCATAGAGCAGCCAGCAGGAATATCTTTTCTAACAGCATTTGTGTAGTAAGATATATACCTTCTAATCATGAATAATGTAACTTAGCATCTGTTTAGCACTTGGACAGCTTCAAAGAACCATATCATAATCCATATGGTAGGCCATTTAATTCTGTTAAGTAAGGTACAACTGCCAACTTCTTAGACCAGAGTCCTTCCTCTCAGAGACTTCCTGGAGCCTAGCTACAAGAGTGTTTACTTTGGACGCTAGACTTTATATCAAAGAGATGTGGTAGATTTCACTTTTATAGTATGTTAATATTGTCCCCATTTCACCTTTGGACCTTAAAACACCAAGCATCATCATCATCAACATCAATATCAACGACACAAAACTGTTGGGGGCACAGTCATTGGGTGGTTAGGCTCAGGTTCATTCAGCCCTTTCGGATCTTGGGTCAGCCACTGGTATTGACAATAGGGATGAATTTTCAATCTTGAAGGACATATAAATTCGTTAAAAATAAAAGAAGTGCAATTAGTCTGGCAAATTGTAAATAACCTTAAAACTTTTCTCCCTAAAGAGAGATGATCGTATCACTTTCTTATGAGCATCTTTACAATGCATGACACAAAGGAGGCAAGTAATTGGATTGGATTGAATTAGTGAACAATCATCACTACCTTCATCTGTAAAACAGCCATTTTCCCCTAGTGTTAGTACTATATTTGGATGAATTAAAGAAAACCATGAAATTAATACTTTTCTCTAAAGAAAGCAGTATCTTCCTAGTAGGATGCATTTATTTTTCATATGAAAGGTGGAACTTAAAAACAAATCTGGTTTGAATTCTGGCTCTGTTACTCTCCAGTTTTATAATTAACGGGAAATCTTTTACTGTTTTTGGGTCTCAGTTTCCTCATTAGTAAGATAAGAAAATTTATACAATAAATCTTTGAGATCCCTTTTAGCATTAAGATTCTGTGATCTCAAAGGTAAAGCAATTCTTAAGACTATAATTTTTGAAGAGTTGGATAACAATTAAACTTATGTTTATATCTAAATTTTCTAATGCATTTTTCAAGATTCTAGATGCTAGTGACAAGAAAATTGTAACTGGAAGCAAAACAAAAAACACTGGACAGCTATAGCCACATTTCAACAAAATTGGAACACTCTGGATTTAGGTACTTGTTATAGTGTAATGATGTAACATGACTCTCCTAATATTGCTCATTAAGAGTTACATCCCTAGACAGATACCTACTGCCTTTCTTTTTATCTTGCTCACATTTATTTTGCTTAATAAACTTAATCAGGAATTTATTGGATAAAATAAACCTTATAATCTTAATGCCCACTAGGTGGAGATACTGGGACAAACACTTGAATTAACCACATGTATTTTTACTTCTGAGGCATGCTCTTAGTTTTAATAAAAATAAATGAATAATTTAAAAAAGATAAAGAAAAAGAACAAAAAAGGCTCAAAAAGGTCAATAAACTAACCTAAGCTAAGATTCAAAGCCAGAAAGACCTGGCTTCAAAGTCCACCAAGCCACCTTGTCATTCTGCTTCAGAAAACAGAGGCTGTGCCCAAAAATGATTCCTGGTGAGCCAACAGAGCACACAGCTCCATTGTTTTTGCATATCTGAGCTGAAACTCCCTTTCATTAGAATGAACAATGAAGTTGACCATAAGTTCTAGGAAGCAGACATTTGTGATTCATCACAATGTTCCTCCATTTTCTCTTCAGGTGAAAAAACTTGTACCTTGCTGGATGGTTTGGGGCTTGGAGGCTTTGCCATTATCCATCTCCAAACACAATTCCCAAATACTTTCCTCTCAAAGATCCCAATGTTCTTCATTGTTTCGCAACCCAGAGTGATCTCAATATAAGGCTAATATCTTGGTATGATTTCTATATTCCAATAAAGTAACACCAGCTAGCACAATGCCTCAGACACTTTTTAAAGCACTTTTGTGTTCTATCTAGTTTCAAATCCATGAGAGAGTTTCAAATCCATTTTACAATGAAGAAACTGAAGTATAGAGAGGTTAAGTAAACTGCCCAAGATCATTCCGCTAATAAGTGGCAAAGTCAGGATTTGAGCTGACTTCTATGCTTCTAAGCACAATACTATATCTCTCAGGGAAGGGTTTCGGGAGTAGACCAGGAACCTAAAATTCAGGAGCCCCCAAAGCCTTCCCTGCATACTTATCTCTTACTAGCACAATTAACTGAATCCCTTTCATTGTTTAAATTCTTAAAAAAACACAGCGGGGGAGGGATTTGAGGGAATAATTAGCAAACACATACCAAAGTAACTACTATTGGGAAGAGGAGAAGAGGGGAGAAAAAACTTTCTTTAAAAAAAGTTGTTGGGGAAAGCCAACAGGAGGCAGGAGTCTGGCCAGCCTGATGGAATCAGACAACAATATGACCCAATTCACTGCTACTAAATACCAATGGGGCCTCCAATGCCTGTGGTAAAGGCTGGTGTCACTCCTTTGGCTGACAGAATACTTATTTTGGCTCTGGCCTTCTAAAAATGCTAAATAATGATAATAATGGATGGGCAGCAGGCTTACAATCTCTGTGGTTTGGCAAGCGTGTCCAGAAATTGCAGGTTCCTTCCCATGGACAGAGGATTCCCTGGGGGAAGGGTTCCTTATACTGTGTTTTGAGCAGAACAGTCCTGTCCCACCCTTGAGGTCCTAACTGCAGGATCTCTAGTTGTAAACCAATCTTTACATTCTCCTAGAGAATGTAAAGAAGAGAGGGGCATTCGATGACTAGTTATTATTTCTTTCCCTAGCATAATAATAACTATGAGAATACTTGTTAATTTTCCTAATATGGATCTGATCACATAGATATAGACACAAACCAAATAGAAAAAAAGAACTTTCATGAATCATCATCTGAATCAACTCAGTACATATTTGCCTTGGGGAAGGGTTTTATGTATAAAATAGTTAATTTGCAAACACTTTGACATGTAGTGGGAAGCATCTTTAGGGTCAGGAAATGCTGAAGGTGTTTCAAGAGTTGTTACATGACATAAATTGACTTTACTGCATTGTGCTCAAATGTTATGCTCAGAGCATTTACTGAAGGTCATTATGAGAAACAGTCATGTGAACACTACTTTTGCATTTATTTTCAGACATTGCAGAGGTCATGTTTTATGTGCTCTAAGGAATCCACGTGAGAAATGGATTTCAGAATTTAGCACCCCCAGGAAAATACTGCCTCTTTAACTTACTATTTCCCTTTTTACCTTGGCCTCCAGGAATCCCCGTAAATAAGATTAAACAAAACAGTTACATTAAGTAATTAACAGTTGGTATGTTTTTATTCTTCCCTCTTTTGCCCTAGTTTTCTATTTCTAATGAATATTTTTGGTTATATAATTCCTAGACACTTCTTAAAATAAAATAGGCACTTGGTACAAGTAGAATAAAAAATTGAGACAAAATAGATGGGAGGGATAGTTATGTTAAGGAAGCAATGATAAGCAAGAGTACATTCTAAGAAGGGGGAGTCAGAATGTTGGAGGTCCAGTAGCTGTATTGCATAAGGAATAGTTGAAACAACAGTGGATGTGTGGCTTAGGGAAAGAGTAAGAGGATCCACGAATGGTTCTTTCAAACGTCAAAGGATTCTAATATCAAAATGAGGAGAAAATTGGGGATACAAAGGTAGAAAGGGTAGAGTTTGATTAAGTATAAGGAAAATGTTTCCAATGACTAGAGTGGTCTAAAAATGAAAAGGGCTAATTTGTAAAGCAGTGAGATCACTGTGGTAACAGAGGCCAGAAAATGATCTATTAATATATCAAGTTGGGAGGTGACTGGAATAAAAATGCAGAAAGGGAGAGGGCCCCTGAGATCTGGGGTTCAGAGACAGCAGCCCCTTAACTTCAATTCCTAGGGAAACTACACTTCCTTGTCCTTCTCCAAATTTTAAAAATTCATAAATATTCTGTTCAACAAAAGATGAAAATAAATATAGAAATGCTGAAACAAAAGGGTTAAATTCGCTGCTCTTTGCAAAATAGGAGAGGGAAGTAAAAAGAAAACTTCGTGGAACAGTGGGGAATTTCCATTTTGTCCTGTCTTCCAAAATGTGGATTCTTGGGCACAACTCTAGTCCCCAGGATGTTTATGACGCCAATGCTGAGCTGAGGTTACCACGAGAGCTCACCTTCCCCCTCCATGCAATCTACCAGGCCCCTGACCTTGCACTGCACAATATACCCTATGGAAGAGTACCTCAGGAGGAGATTCATTTGATCTCTTCTGTAGCATTTTTAAATATATATTTGCAGGTCTATGCTGCATGCTGTGGGAGAACCAAAAGAAGTGCTAATAACCAGTAACTTTCATGAACAATCTAATTGTAAATCACAGCCCAAGTACAGTCTAATCCATAAGGCAAAAAACTGACCTAGAAAACTTATCCTTTGAAAAATAAATGATTGTCATCTCCTTCTCTAGATTGCTGTTCCTTGAGTACCTATATATAGCTATTCCTGATACTCCCCCAAATTATAAATGTTATAAATACTATGCTCAACAAAAGACTTAGATAAAAATAGAAACAATATTGTAGATGATGTTGCATAATCACTGTCCTGGATGTAAATATGAAAATATCAGTCAGTTTAGCACACTACTGGTAGAAGGGCTCAAATGAGAGGGAAATAATTTCTAATGGAACAAAAACTAACCTAGACCAGGAGATATGCCCAACTGGTAAGGTAATTTGCTAGAAAATAAATCCATTTTACACACTGCCAATCCATGGAACAAAAGATGCTAACATTATCTAAAGAGAGACAGTAGAAGAAGGGGAGAAAAAGCAGATGTTCATTTCCAAGAAATACCAGTAAGGATAAGACTCTGGCTGGCTGCCTTGCAAGGTGGATGATGGGCTCTCTGCTACTAGACCAAACAGCAGCTCACAACACCAGCCACCGTCCTTATACCACCTGTGCCTCAGACTGCAGCTCTGCTCACTTTCTCTCTCCACTTCATGATTCTTCCTGTCCACTTCTTTCAGAGGATATATTACTTATTTCTATAGCTGAAGTTTTAGCTCTGCAACACACTCTAAAATACTCTGCATTTTATGACATATGACACAGTGGCTTTAAAAAATGAGTAATTTTTGCCTTGTACCTCCAACTCAAGTTTTTACACCTCAACTGACACCATAAAGCCCTCTCGATTTAAACTGGGTTCTCCCTGTTCTCTCTTATAGTCTGTTTTCTTCATAACATTTATCACAACCTGTGTATAGATATTTGTGTATGCTTGTTTAATATTGGTCTTCCTCCATTAGTCTAAACTTCATGAGGGGAGGAGGCATTCTGTTCACCTTGTATCTCTAATACCTAACCTATTTGTTGATAAATGAAGGCTGAGTAAATGAACAAATGAATATACAATGTCAACTCCCCATTTCCCTACTAAACCACCATATTCAGAAAAAAAAATCTTCCCCTAATAACTGAGTATGTACCAAATTAAAACCCTGGAGCTACACAGTCATAACATGACATTTGCACATCTTAGAGAACAAAATATCACTTCCTTTTGCTTCATCTAAAGTTTTACAATAGAGAACCCTATTTCGTTCTTCTTTATATGTTTATGTGCTGAGATACAGGAAAAAAAATCCAGAAAATTCATTAGTCAATATTTGCCAACTTCCTTCTTTGATAAAAATGAAATGAAACAAATGAAATGAAATGAAAGAGGTAAGGATTTTACTTCTTTCAATTTTTCTGATTTATTCATAAAAAATGTGCCAATTATTATTAAACATCTACAGTATGATCAACATGAAAAGCAGGAAACAAAAACTAGAAAATTCCACTAAAATAGAAATTACATGTTAGCACAGAAATGGCATTATGTGTAGAAGAAAAAGGGTTTAAGTGGTAAAACCATCAAGACATTCCCAAACAGGTTTCCCAGTCTGTTACCGCAAACACCGCTGCCATTATTGAAGGGAATGGTATTCCCCATTGGACTGAGACTCAGGAGACAGAAGACCTTGACCAAGATTCTCTGCTTGACCAAACTTTCATCATGCTCCTAAACCAGCTGCTAGGCCCTAAACCAGTTGCTAGGCCCATCTGTTCACCCTGCTAAGTCAGTTTAGCAAGAACACCCCACCCTCAATATCTGATCACCTTTGATATCTGATCAGGTTCCTCATCTTCCACCATCCCCCAGGTAATGACTGATCACTTTAGCCCACATTCAGCAAGAATCCTTTTAGGTTAGGTTAGCTGGAATCCCCATTACTCCTGATGTTTAATTTCCCATTCATTGACCCCCATGCTGCTCCTTGGCTATAACTTCCCACTTGGCCATGCTGTATTCAGAGTTGAGCCCAATTTCTCTCTCCCATTGCAAAATCTCTTTGCTGTGGTCCCTGTGTCTATCACAATGGTCCTTAAGAAAGCCTGCTTTACCATGCTTTAGCAAGTATCATTGAATATTTTTTAAACACCCTTTACACCTTTACTTGCTCAAGTACCTCTCTTCCATATTGATTTTTAGTTCATTATCTCTTATTCCTCCAAGGTCCCAGCCACTACTCTCAATCCCCCGAAATTAATACAGTAGTTATAAAGCTCACTGTAATGGACCCATGTGAGATGTCTAGCCACCTTCTTCCCATCTCTACATTTTTTTCGGGATACTGAACTCTTTTTCCTTCTTCTTAGCACTCTGCCTCCAACTATTAACACCACAAGTTTGTAACAATATAACTCTTAATTGCCAGATTCACACACTGTAATCCCCCATCTCCCACCCACCCAACAAAACACTTTATCACATTTCATAGATCCAGGAGTGGGTACCTGACTGAAAACACTAACCAGATTCCCTTCTAGAGTTCCTTCTTCAGAAAAATCTTCCCAATGGGGAGAGAAAGTGTCAGTTTCAAGCAATCTATGTCTATCTCATATGATCATAGAAGCTGTCAGCAGCCATATTTTCTAAAATAGAGACCAGAAAAGTAGAGGAAGCTGGTCTGAAGATTAAGAAGAATGAAACAGACAAGCAAAACAGAGAGCGAGACAAATGACAGACTCAGTCTTAACAACACTTAGGTTTCTGGTTTCTGCGCATTCCTGAAACCCAGCTATAATACTCCATTATATTAGACTGCAAAATGGCCACAAATCCTTTCCCTCCCTGTTTCCATTCCCTTGCAATGTAACTTTGCAGCTCCTTCCATCAAAAGATGGAATCTATTTTCTCTATTAATTAGATCTGGGATACAACTTTCTTTGGTCAATTTGGATAGAGGCATATAATACATAAACAGAGGGAGGCCGAGGCGGGTGGATCACGAGGTCAAGAGATCGAGACCATCCTGGTCAACATGGTGAAACCCCGTCTCTATTAAAAATACAAAAATTAGCTGGGCATGGTGGTGCATGCCTGTAGTCCCAGCTATTCGGGAGGCTAAGGCAGGAGAATTGCGTGAACCCAGGAGGCGGAGGTTGCGGTGAGCCGAGATCGTCCCATTGCACTCCAGCCTGGGTAACAAGAGCGAAACTCCATCTCAAAAAAAAAAAAAAGACATAAACAGAAACTTGAAAAGCACTTGTACATTGGAGCTTGCCCTCTACCTGCTCATGGAAGCAGGAGATCTCCATTTGGACAAGCCTGGACTAGCCTGGTGGATGATAGACACATGGCCCAAGTCCTCCTATCATGTCAGCTGACAGCCAGCCAGTGCAGAAGCAGAACTGCCTACCTGACCGGCAGCTGAGATCAGATGTCTTAATGAGCTCAGCCAAAACAGGCAGAATTATTGTCAAGGTGAACCCAGTCCAAGTGGTGGTTGAAACAAGCCACTATGTTTTGAAAAAATTTGTTACACAGTAAAAGCAAACTGACATACCCACCTTTGCATTTTGCAACACGTACATAAAGCAAACATTCCTTTTTTAATGAAGCTGGCTTGAGTGAGCTATTTTTCCTTGCTAGCAAAAATCTTAAAAGCTCACATGTCCATTTGAAATATTTTATCTTCACAGACACCCAAACAATATTCGGACATTCAAACAATTTTAAACATTTTGTTCCATTCAGTTAAAAAAAATAGAACTACTTACTTTATCCTTCCCTGAGGTCTATGATCATCTTCTCTATAGCTTATCAATTTTTAGCATGTATATATATATATATATATGCACACATACACACACACATACATACATACTATTTTTAGTGTATATATAGTATATATGTTTCCAAATAAATGTGCTTCTGGGGATATAGTAACATATATATATATATATATATGCACACATACACACACACATACATACATACTATTTTTAGTGTATATATAGTATATATGTTTCCAAATAAATGTGCTTCTGGGGATATAGTAACAGGAGAAAACAGACCAGAATTCTAAACCCTTCTCGTTTTCTACTTGCTCTTTCACTATAAGTAAATTCGAGGAGCAACTCCTCTGGGGAACTTTTCCTGGCCTCCTGGGATCTGAGTTACATACTCGAACTCTGCTCTATTACATCACTGTATAGCACAGTGGTTAAATCATGTAAGTTTCCTTCTCTGCAAAATACGAATTATAATAATTACCTACTTCATTGTGTCATTCTTAGGATTTTAAAAGCCTAGCATATAGTTAGTGCATCAATATCCCACCACCTCAGGATCTTTACATCTACCATTCCTCAGTCTGGAATGCTCTTATCCCAAAATCTCTGCTCAAATGTTACCTCATCAGACAGACCTTCTCTCATTTCCTTAAAATATACTAAATACCCTCTGCCATTCTCCATCCCAAACCTTGCTTTTTCCTCAAGGCTTTTACCACTTTATCTTTTTTCTATCAGCCTTTGTTCCCTACTCAAATGTATGCTCCATGAGAGAGGGCACTGCATTTTAGTAATTGCTCTACCCCAGTGCCAAGAATAGTACCTGACACAAAATAGTTAAATTTGTTAATTGAATCAACATATGAGCTAAATGTAGTTTCTTTAAGTTGTAGTATTTAGAGATACAATGATTTTATTATCCTTACAATACTTAAGGTGACTGTGAGTCCAATATTTGGTTGTAGAAGATTATTAATAATTTTAAAATAAAATTTTATTAATTATAATTTAAAATATTTTAAATTACATCAAATAATCCATAATCTTATACAATAGAATATATTGCTTTTATATTTAAAAAAATTTTAAGGAACATATAATCATTTCTAATGAGATCAGGAAAAATCTAGAGTTGTTAAGAAATAAAATGTCACCCATTTAAGATGTTGTGCTGTATTTCCCACTTCTTTTTTTTTTTTTTTTGATAGGGAGTTTCGCTCTTGTTACCCAGGCTGGAGTGCAATGGCGCGATCTCAGCTCACCGCAACCTCCGCCTCCTGGGTTCAGGCAATTCTCCTGCCTCAGCCTCCTGAGTAGCTGGGATTACAGGCACGCGCCACCATGCCCAGCTAATTTTTTGTATTTTTAGTAGAGATGGGGATTCACCATGTTGACCAGGATGGTCTCGATCTCTTGACCTCGTGATCCACCCGCCTCGGCCTCCCAAAGTGCTGGGATTACAGGCTTGAGCCACCGGGCCCGGCCCTGTATTTCCCACTTCTACCCATGGATTTGGGAACACTCAGCTTATGAACTGGCGCTCAGAACTAAAACTCACACTTGAAAACTGTCAATATTTATAATTTTTAACTATAACACTTTAATTAGAAAATATTTAATTGATCTTAAATTTCTGGTCAATAAAATTCTCACTTTACTAGTTATAATAGCTAGTCATGCTATGTAATGCCTATTCTTTACTCTAAAAGAGAATACAATTAGGGATAAAAGAGAGGTTTCCACATGCATCAAGAGATATTTGTGCCTTTAGAAACATCTGTATTTTGGGCATCCAATTATGTATTATAGGATTGCATTCCATTTCCTTGCCTCTGTTGCTTCTTTATCACCTCGCTGTATAATAGTTACTTCACTTCACAATGGAAGAGGCAGGTGATAAAACTGAGCAAGTTCAATTGTGACACCCAAGAGGAACAGTCTTTACTAGTACCGTTACTATGACAACTTTACTAATTTGCACGCTTAAATTTATGAGATTTATGTCTGTATATAACAGAAAGACTATTAGCAACTAGGGGGAACCCCGCACCTTCCACAAATGCCTAAAGCTAAGAACGATAGTAACAAGCTAGTGTGGCAGAGACACCAACAAATCAGAATAGACATGAGCCATAAGAGAGGCAGGAGAGAGAACAGTGGATCAACCCTCCCTGGAACATAACTCCTCCGTAAATGTGGATAAATGAATAAATAGTCTGATTAAATCAAATTATAAAATTGATAGAATCTCAAGTGAAAACCCAAATAATTATTTATGTCATCACCAGGAAATTATCATGTTGCCAATAAGATTACATTTTTTTATTAATTCAGTTAGGCACCAGTCTCCCGGATCTAAATCAGGGAGTGATTTGAGTCTATGGGGATCCAAACATTTAAAATAGAAATAGTCTCTATGTTTGAAACCCCATGATGGTCTAGAGGGAAACATCTTTGCAATACAAAGTGAGACATACTATAGTGAAAAAGTTAAAAGTTAAAAGTTAATAGGATATTGACATCTTACAGGCCAAAGAGCTTTAATCAAGGGGGCAACAGGGGAGAATCTATTTAACCAATTACATCTCGCTAAACCATGCGAATTGACGCGGATGGTACCGAGTAAGCATATACACATGAATGGTTCAGTACCAGCAATACAGCTATCCATCTGCCTGCTAGAGATGAGGAAAGGAGTGCACTGTTTATCTTTTCTTTCTTCTAATGTACTAACTACATGACTAGAGAAACCTGAAAAGATCAAATAACAAATGATGGTTCCATCAACACCATCCACCCAGAAAGAAAGAAAAGGCTAAAACATATAAGAAAGCATGTACATGAAAGGCAGCTATCTGCCCTTGTCAGGGCTCTCTTAAGTCCACCTGTTCCCTGCAGAAGCTCTGGCTTACACCAATTTATGTAGACAGGCTACAGTTACATTTTTACAGTTATATATACTACTGATCAGCCTCTTTTAATCTAACACAGGCTCTAAAGAATTAAGCCTGTGTAACATAAACCCCTTAAAAGATTACAGTAATTACAAACACAAAGACATGTAAATATTTGTTAGTCAGACCAAATTTGTGTTGCCTGGTATTTTCTTTGGAGCCTGCCCATGTCATTATACTGAAATGTGATATATACAAACCCTGAATGACTGCAAGTGAAATAATGTAACCCTATATACACAGTGGCAGTTTAAAATTACATCTGCTTTGGTTATTTTTATGTTAGACATCTCAAACAGTTTATTCCAAGCTTAGTACATTTTGTTTCCTAAACAAAACAATGAAGAACGTGAACAGACTTAAATAGCAGTGCAATAATGAAGAACTGAAATTCCTTGATAAAGTCAAAAATTTGTGATTTTTAAGTCATCAGTATTTTTCACTCATTTGACAAATATGTACTGATTATTGTATTTATTAAAACATATAATAGAAGACATGTTATTGCCTCTATCATCACTTTTAATACACTTTTAAAAAACTTTTATTAACAAAAACTCCACCTTTATGAAAGGGAATTCATATGACACACCTAAACTATGGCATTATTTTGATAGGTAGCACAGATCTCTACCTATCTCTGTGTATTAAAAAATGTTAAGTACAATTGGAGAAACAGAAACCACATGATGCAATTCACCAAGAAGGACATCTGTCACCTATACGGTATTCGTCGGGGGAAAAACATCAGTCTCAATATAAAAATAAGGCAATTATCTGACAAATCCAAATTCAGGAAATTTGACCAAAAAAATTGGCCTGGACTCTTCAAAATTGTCAGTGTCATAAAAGACAAAAAATGCTGGGGAACTGTTCTAAAATAAAGTCAACTAAAAAAAAAAAATCAACTAAATGCAATGATGGTAAAGCTGAGTATTAATTAAATCTAATTATTGGTAAAATTGAGTATTATTGTGGGTAGTATTTAATTCCCTTCTTTTTAATTTTTCTGATCCAGAATGTGTTCAGTTATCTTGAATAAATAAATTCTCAATCAGAAAAATTAAAAAGAAAGAAAGAAAAAGAAACAAGAAAAAGAAGCTCTAAAGGACATTACTATTAAGACAACTGGGAAATTTGAATATGAACTGCATATTAGATAATGTTGTGTCAGTGTTAAATGTTCCGATGATAATTATTTTGTGGCATGTTGAAGAATGCCTTGCTCTGAGGAAATAAATATTAATATATTTAGGGATGATGTCCTCAATTAACTCTCAAATGGCTCAGAAAAAAAAGCAGAGAGAAAGATAAAGCAAATGTGGCAAAATATTATTGCTTCTTCTATACTTTTGAAATTTTCTCATAATTAAAAGTTGGAAAAAAATTTTAAGTGGTACATTAACAATACAGCTAATTGTGTGTATGTGAAAGAGATGTACATTGCTGTCAATAGGTAACAATATTATCTCAAATAATTGAAGACAATCAATAAGAACAATATGAAAGCATCCTGCATTAACACATAGGTTTCTGTGAACTATTCTTAAAAAAATCTACATCTTTTAAATTTTTCCAATATATTTCTTCCTTTATCACCAAATTCTCTTTTATCCAAATTTTCTGCTTTATCACCAAATTTAACCATAGTGACATTATTTGAAGAGTTAAAATATGTATAAAACCTGATAAGAATTAAAATATTTTGTCATGAAAATAAACATAAACACAAATTAAATTATAAAAATAAAAAGGAGCACTTTAATTATGAAAAGCTCTTCACAGCATAAAGAATCCTGATACTTAGATTTTTGCATATATTTTACAAAGCAGTAACACAGTTTTATCAGAAGAAGAAATAATCAGATAATCTCCAAATGCCTTTGTAACCATGGGACTCATCACCAATTTTACTTTCCCTGTATCTTACTTAAAATATAAGAGATTTATGGGCTTTGATGGTCATAAATAAATTCCACAGGGTCTTGCTTCCCTTTGATTTAAATAAACAGTCAAATTTAACAACTAGTTAACAGCCCAATGTCATCTTATGTGGGAGGTCACCCAAGATCGTTGAAACAATTGTTTCATTTGTATGCTTAAAAAATTAAATCAGCATATTGGTCAAAGAGTAATCTGAGTGGCACTCATTAAAATCTATCATTTGAGGGGCAGACACGGTGGCTCACGCCTGTAATCTCAGCACTTGGGGAGGCCAAGGTGGGTGAATCATCTGAAGTCAGAGCTTTGAGACCAGCCTGACCAACATAGTGAAATCCCATCCCTACTAAAAATACAAAAATTAGCATGGCCTCATGACGACTGCCTATAATCCCAACTGCTCAGAGGCTGAGGCAGGAGAATCACTTGAACCCAGGAGGTGGAGGTTGCAGTGAGCCAAGACTGCACCATTGCTCTCCAGCCTGGGCAACAAGAGCAAAACTGTCTCAAATAAAAAAAAAAAGAAAAAAAAAATCTGTCATTTCAAAGTGGCACCAAAAAAAGCCAATCTCCTCCTATGCTGTCCTGAGTAAGTCCAGACTGGTAGTGATACAAAGCAGGGCACCTGGGTGTAAACAGCACATCTTGAGTTTCTAAAGGATGAATTGTATAAATATTCCCTGTTTTCTATAAAAAACAAAACAAAAGGGGATCTTACTCCTGCTTCCACTATTGCTCCAAGAATTTATAATGTTCTATAGGAAATAGTTTAATTACAGATAAAGACTTTCCCAGGGTAAATTATTTTAACATGTCTAATTGCCAATCTATGTGAATAGTCTATACATGTAGACTTTCTCAGGCCAGCTCCAGAAGAGTAGCTTCACAGTACAGTATTTTATAATAGCAGGGTCAGATCTTTAAAATACTCAGTCATAAGATATGGGTAAAAAGCATTAATTTTACACACTGGACAACAGAATAAGATTTGATCATAAAAGGTAACTCAAGGCAGCCGGCAGTATTGACACACCTAACTTTAACAAGTGGGCTATACTAATCTTATAAAAAATATTTTCCTTCAGTAATAAACTAACCTTAGCTTGGTGTAACTTTCTTACTTTATAAACTTAAAGTTAAAAAAAAAACTTTTGACTCTTTTGTCATAACACTTAGTTTAAAACACAAATACATTGTATAGCTATACCAAAGTGTTTCTTTATATTCTTATTCTATTAGCTCTTTTCTATTTTTAAAAATTTTTATATTTTTAAATTTTTTTAACTTTGAGTTTTTTTGTTAAAAACTAAAACAGGATCATCAATATCACTGTGTTCTACCTCCACATTTTGTCCTACTAGAGGGTCTTCAAGGGCAGTAACATGCATGGAGCTGTCATCTCCTGGGATAACAGTGCCTTCTTCTGGAATACTTCCTGAAGACCTGTCTGAGGCTGTTTAACTTTTTTTTTTTTTTTTTTTT
>NW_016107324.1:7066733-7075749 GCF_001604975.1 Cebus imitator | reverse complement strand
AGAGACGGGGTTTCACCATGTTGACCAGGATGGTCTCGATCTCTTGACCTCGTGATCCACCCGCCTCGGCCTCCCAAAGTGCTGGGATTACAGGCTTGAGCCACCGCGCCTGGCCAGGTTTATATTTTCTTTTGGAAGACTTGTTAACCTAAAGACACTATCGGTATTGTGAGCTCTTTGAGGGCAGACACTGGCCTAGTCACTTATCTGTCAGGCCACGATTTAAATGATTGCTGAATGAATGAATGGAGCTATTTATTTCCTTCCTTTCTCTTAACTTGCACTTATGGCAGCCAGCTATAACACTATAATTTTGTCTTGGTTAGAGTCTTGGTTGTGAAATAGGCTTCCCATAGGCATGGTTAACTAACTCAGAGAAACATTCTTTCCAGTGTAATTCAACTTTTAACAATCTCATTAGTAAAACTGCTAAACAACAACAGGTCACCATATTAATATATTGAGTCTTTCTGTACTATTATTATTTTTTTGTGCATATTCAGGTTTAACTAGGCATAACATTTATGAATCTTTAGCCCTTCTCAGTGCTAATGAGTTAGATCTAATTAGATTCTCTGTTAAATCTAACCCTGTTATTTCATTTCTCCTCTTACCTGGAGTTCCACTGGCATGCAGATGGATAAACTGTTTAATTTAGGAAGCCCACAGTTTTTTGTTTCCTTCCCAGGCTTCTTCAAGAGAACCATACAAAGGGCTAAGCTAGCTTCATTAACTATCTTCTATAGCTTTAAAAGAAGATCTGTAAATAATGTCAGGTTTCTTCTAAATGTCCAGAGGGCACAAGTCTGAACAGATACTAGCTTATTGGTTAGGCACTTTGGAAAAGTTTCCCATGTAGTCAAATTGTCTTCTTTAATGATTCTCAGTCATTAGTATTTTGAAGGAAGGGATAGAGAGCAAAATGCCACAAGTGACTAGTTTGGAAGTCCCTGGGGTTCTCGCAGGACTCAAGTGTAAGAGCAAAAGAAAATATGTGGTAGAGGGGAGTGAAGCCCTTCTTGATTAGAGCTTTGCTGGTCTAGCTTGAGAGTTTTCAGGTTGTGTGTGTGTGTGTGTGTTTCTGGGGTGTAGAAGATTGGTCAAAATGGTGGGAGAAATTTTAGAAAACGCAAACCTTCTTGGAAGGCTGTTAAGGTTTTTCAAAAGCCTCAGAAGAAGGTTAAGGTTTTTCAAAAGTCTTGGAAGAAGGTTATGGCTGAAGGCAGTCTAATTGTCTTATCTTGAGCTAACAGCAAAAAGCAAGTATCAATGGAATGTAGAGGAGTTTATCTACATAGCTTGTGTACTCATGTGGTCCTAAGACTGACCTTTGAACAGCTGTGGGCAAAACTGCCCTCTACTCTGGGGCAATGTTAATGTCCGCAATGTTAATAGTGTTTACTTGAGACCTTCGTCATTTAATTTGTACTAAATAAATGCGAACATCCCCAGCTTATGAGGGCTGTTGCTGACTCTGACAGAGGTCCCCTGGCCATGCTCACTGGCAAGCCTGTGTCAGTGTACGTTTTTCATCCATAGCTTGGTTGAATCAGCAGGTCAGACTCATCAGTGGGGTGCAGTGGGAAAGCCTTAGAATCACTTAGCCATCAGGTAGAAATATGCCTTTGTCCTTTGCTAAAGAGAATGGGGTCCCTGAATTCATTTTGATCTTTCCATTAAGTTAGCTTCCAATATGCTTCTTTTCTATACACTTTTGATAATGTGCTTTTGACAGCTACTCCTTATTTTCATGAAATCTATTGAGATTGTACATAATTTAAGTTAGGTACGGAGTATTGATTCAGTGCCTTTGCAAGTCACTCTGATTATAATCCTTGGAGGACATTTTATGGTTCTATTTTCAGGGTCCCAAAGGACAGAAAAGCATGAATAGACTTACTCACATGTCTCCCTCACACCATCCATAATGACAGCATTCTCTGCTTGCTTTTACATTCTACTGCTGTTATGGCACCAGATCCCTCCATTAATGGTTCTCTGAGTTCAGGACGTGCTATCTCTGGCGTAGGCCATGGGCCTAACTAATTTATTTATTTACTATTTATTGTTTCTTTAATTTTTGTGGGCCTAGCTAATTTTTGATTACCATCAGAAGAATGCAAATTTTTTTCTTAATAGAATCTGAGTTTTTTTTTATTTTGTAAACCTTTTGTTTCTAGTTTCTTTACATTTCATAACCATTTAGGATTTGACCTTTTTGCTTATAGTACTGGGGTGAAGAGGTAGGGCCACTGGGGAAACCAGCTGGTGGGCCTGCAGTTGAATTTTTCACTAAAGGCATGTTTTATTTTGTGAGTAAAGACTCCCTGCCCCTGCAAGTAAACCCAAATGCTTTAAATTGGGCATATATTTTCCTGTTTGCCTCAGGCTTCATTACTCCTTAATATTGAATTGGCTGTTTTGGGGTATACAGAATCTTTAAGTGCACTCTCCCTGAACACTTAAAAAATGATCTTGTATTCTATAGTAATTATAACTTGTCTTTTCATTTGGGTTGGTATTTAGCTGCTTTCTTGTGTAAATCAGATGATTCCTTGTTACATGTAAAGATAACAACAATTGTAGAGTACTTTAGAGCACTATGAGGTGCTTTTATTTGAAGTTTTAAACTTTAGTTTCTTGGATTATCACAATAATCCTGTGGCTAGGCAGGTGGGTATTTTTCTCCTTATTATGTATAGGAGGTAATATATGGT
This sequence comes from Cebus imitator, assembly GCF_001604975.1. Lineage (NCBI taxonomy): Eukaryota > Metazoa > Chordata > Mammalia > Primates > Cebidae > Cebus > Cebus imitator. The sequence continues at coordinate 7,073,032 of NW_016107324.1, read as the reverse complement.
GGTGGTGAAGATGATGGGTGCTGGAGGTAGATAATTTGAATTTTATCTTAAATAATTACTAGCCTAGTCTCAGCTAATAAACGCACTCAGGTTCCTAATCTATGAACTGGAGAGACCTGTTTTATAGGCATATTAGTCCGTTATCACACTGCTATAAAGAAATACTTGAGAATGGGTGACTTATAAAGGAAAGAGATGTAATTGACTCATAGTTCCACATTGCTGGGTTAGCCTCAGGAAAGTTACAATCATGGCAGAAGGCAAAGGAGAAGCAGGTACTTTCTTCACAGGGTGACAGGGTGGAGTGAATGCAAGCAGGGGAAATGCCAGACACTTACAAAATCATCAGATCTCATGAGACTCAATTACTGTTATGAGAACAGCATGGGGAAAACCACCCCTGTGATCCAATTACCTCCACCTGGTCCTGCCCTTGACATGTGGGGATTATGGGGATTATAATTCAAGATGAGCTTTTGGGTGGGGGCAAAGCCAAACCATATCAATAGGGTTGTATGAAAAATAAATAATTCAGGCAAAACAATTAGAACACTACCTAGCACATAGTAAGTGCTTAATAAACCTTAACTACCAAAACTATTAGCCTCATTAATAGAATCTGAAGAAATGGAAAAATAAGTAATACGCATAAATGTCTCAATGTTCTGTTTTTTCCCTCTTGAGAGGGAGAATACTTAAAGTTTGGTGAATCTAATTTGTCTTTTCATATCCCTTTGAGGTAGTGAATGATAGATTACATCATTTCCATTTTGCAGGGAGTAGTTGAAGTCCAGTGATAAAAGAATACAGGCTTTGGAGTCAGACATCTGTCTGAGTTTTATATCCTGGCTTTCCACTTCTCGTTATACATCTCTAAACCCCATTTTTCTCACTTCTATAATGGGGATGGGCAGATCATTGTCTGGAGATTTGAAGGAGATAATGCTCACAAAAGAAATAATGCAAGGTACTTAGTATACTTGCCACATACTGTCACTCAGTAAATGTGGCTGTTGTTGCTGTTGAGGGGAGGGGACTTTTTATACTGGCCCAGGGTCAGAGTTAGGTGGGCACCCAGGTTCCATCATCTCTTACATAATGCTGAATGTACTGCTTCATCTGGGTATGTTGTTTCTCTGCATTTTAAATCCAAGTGTTTTGATCTTTTGGTTACTAATTTAATTTTAATGTACATATTATGGACACTGGCTCTGTGTGTCAGCAGACCACGAACAATGTCTATTGCATCAAAATCCTGAGTTTACCTCATGTCACAAGACAGAGTTAATGTTAGTGAATCCACATGACCAACAAGGAATATGACACTTGCAGAATCTGTCAGATGGTGTTTGGGCAGCTATTCCCAGAAACTGAAAGCAGCAGGTGTTTATTAATATTTACTATGTGTTTGGCATTGCATGAAGTAGGGGACACAAAAGAAACACCATATTATATTCATCTGTCACAAGAAGCAGATGTGATAGAAACATGACACAATTAAGGAACAATAATAACACTGTGATTCCGCTCATATTAGTTAAGTGGGCTCCGGTCTATGTACTGAAGGACTCTCTCAGACTGGTAGATAAAAAGACAAGTAGCCCCACACTCAGAGCATATTCAGTACATGATAATAGAGCTATAAACAGGAGGTGCTGAGGAGGAGTTATATGGTGTGTGTGCATTTGGGTGTTGATACAAGTTCCAAAGCAAGGTGCTGCTTGGATTGTTGACTAGTTGGGAATGCTGGGGAGGAGTATTGAGTGAAGTGAATAGAAAATCTTATTTGCCAAGGCAGTGAGATGTGGAAGAGCCTAGGGAAGTAAAGAACAGCCTGTGTTTAGTATTCCTGATGGCTAGAGCTTAGGGTTTACAGGAGGAGTGGTGGGAGAGCAGGCTGGAGAAGTACACTAGGGTAAGTCATTAAAGACCTTGTGTACCATGCTGAGGAGTATAAGCATTAAGGTGCTGACAACCAAGCAGGCAAGAGATGATTATATCAGTGTTTCAGAATAATTATTCTAGAAACATCATGTAGTCAAACAGAAGTAAGGGCCTGAATCAAGGCTCATAAGAAGGAAAAACTGAATAGATGAATGAATGAACAGTAGTGTGAGGATTAGATGATACTAACTATAAATGTTGTAGGAGTTTAGAAAAAGGAGACACCATCATGGGAATAATATTCGAAGAATACTCCATGATGAAAAAAGATTTGAGCGGTTAGCCCAGGGATTTATTGATAGCAGCTAGCCAATAAACTGGATATTGAACATAAGTACAATTTATATAGGAGAGAAGACAGGAAGTAATTCCAAGTTGCATAAACATGTGTGAAATGGTCAGAGAGACAAATCTAATTGGATACGGGTGGTAAATGATCCAATTTCATATGCATATTGGTCCCAGATTTTGGAAGCTTTCAAAATGCCTGGTTGAGGAGTTTAGATTTATTTTTTAATCAATAGGAAGCCATTAAAGATTCTTAAACAGATATTTCAAGATTTTCAGTTTGGGTTAGAACTGTGTGCATCTATTGGATCGCTTCATCTTGGTTGGAGGAAGATGAGTCTGATGAGATAACACTAGTTCTGATTCTTACATTTAATGGAAATGCCAGAGAGACTTCATTACTTTTAGACAGAAAAATAAAGGTTAATGACCCCACTTTGGTTATGGGTAGACTATGGAATAGTTCACCATTGGGAGACAAAGGAAGCTGAGGCAAAAATGAATGAGTGCCCATATGAGATTTTCAGTGATACCAGTCTAGAGAAGGATAGGGTAAATAGAAAGATGGTAGAAACTTCTTGCTCTGTGGAGACTTTTAGGGATAGCAAAAACATAGCGTGCACAGTCAATATCTTATTCCATACCCACAGCAGACATTGTTAATTGATTTTGGTATATTTTCCTATAGTCTGGAGGCTTTGTTAATGCAGTGCTCCAGGCAGGCTACTATTAATTGATCAGAGCTGGCAGTGGAATTCAAGCCTATTTGTCAGGCCTGCAGTAAGAAATGAACGAGAAATGGGTTATGACTGCTCACAGTACAAATCAATTTTTACCTTTCCAGGTGGAACTTGCAGAAATCTGTGCCAAGAGCGAGCGTTACATTGGCACTGAAGGAGGAGGCATGGACCAGTCTATATCATTTCTTGCAGAAGAAGGAACTGTAGGTGGCATTCCAAATAGAAGCCATTTGGAAATACCTAATGGGAAAATTTACATGCAGAGGAAGGCCTTGAGAGCCCCAGGATGCTTTGTTATGGACAGCCTACTATATCAGGCTCTATTGTAGGATGTTATTTCCCAACTGCTTGTAACTCAAGGGTACCACCAGTTAACCTACTCTATTTCATATTGATTGCCTTCTCTTATGCTTCCAGAATGATACCTCCAGTCTGTTTTTCTCATGTGTCTAGCTTTTTCCCCTCTTCTATTTTTCTTCATTGTTAAGATGAGCTTTCTCAATTCCCTAGTTATTGGAATCTCATTTCCCGCTCCTGTCCTAAACCACTTCATCTCATGGCATTTTAAAAATATCATGTTGGTTTTAAACCCAAATTGTAGTTCTCTTACCGCATATATTCACAGTCCCTCTTTTTATAATTTACTCGTTAGTATCATTTTTCTCTGTCAACATTTTTGGGGCTTCAGTGGTGGGAAAAAGAATGTTGACAGTAAGCCAGGAATGAATTCCTTCGCTGGATACTACTTACCCTTGGCTATCAACTCCTTTAGGTAGAGCAGAGGTTTTTAGCTATTGCCCATAGGCTGTTCATTTCCAAAATAGAGCAAACATTTCTTTCAAATCATTTCTTGGTTTTTTCATCAGATTCCTACAGGCTTGGCTATTTTCCAAGAACACCTGGATTCCTTCTTATTAAGAATATTTGTTATTGATTCCCCTAAGCCAAAGACATGAGGCATGAGGAAATTTGTTTTAATACTAAGAAAATACTTCGGGTGTTTTGGATGAGACTCAACAAGCAGACATGAGGGCAACAGTCCTGATGTTAATGTAAATTAGCTATAGAGTCTGAACACAGTCCAAGTTCTCTGGGCTTACAAAACACTTCACCCTCTGACCCCTGCTTTCCCCTTCTATCCTAACCTCTCACCCCTTTCACCCCTCAAACTGTAAGCTCCAGCCACATTTCCATGCCTGTAGCTCCATTAACATCCCATGTTGTCTTTTGCTCCTGGACTTGCCTAAGCTGTTCCCTCTTCTTGACATGCTTTTTGATGAAAGAAACCGTCTGTCTGCCCTACTTCTACTCATCTTTTAGGACTTAGTTTAGATTTCTCTTTTTCAACTGAGTGAAGACTACACTAGGCTGTATCTGATTGGATGCTTCAGCTATGTGTCCATACGGCATCTGTGCTTTGCTACCATTGTAACACAACTTGGAATTGTATTTGTCTGTCTTCTAGACTGTCCTTCTCACTTGACTGTAGGCTCTATGAGAGGAGTGACAGTGTCTGTCCTGTTCACTGTTGTATTTCCAGTGCCTAGTACAGTGCCTGGAGGTCAATAAGTAATTTGAATGAATGAATGCATTTTTGACAAAACACTTTGCTAAGATAAATACATAAATACTTGAACATTTTCTGAATTCTAATAAATTATATTTCTCCTTTCATTTTTCTTCTAACAGGCCAAGTTGATAGAATTTAGTCCTCTGAGGGCAACTAATGTGAATCTCCCAAGTGGAGCAGTGTTTGTGATTGCCAACAGTTGTGTGGAGATGAATAAGGCAGCAACTTCCCATTTCAATATCAGAGTGATGGAGTGCCGGCTGGCTGCAAAGGTATGAACTTGGCAAGCTAGTGAAACTTGAAGTAGGGTTTTTCTTGTCTTCATTTTCATTGTTCTCTATTACTTTATGTCTTTCCCCAAATTTTAGGGCATCATTCTGACTGCAGCAGCATTCCAGCTGAAGGTCGTTGGGTACAGAGCAATCTGATTTCCAACTCAGGAGACAGATGAACCAGTAGTCTTCTGGGGTGGCATTGGGAAGAAAATGACGGCTTATATATGTGAAGCACAGGTTGTGGGTTAGGATCTATGGGTGGAGAAAGATAGTTGGTGACAATTAATGGGAAGTGACCAGAGCTGGTTTTGTTTCCTCAACAAAAGTGATGGCAGCCTCATGCCTCCTGGTCCTCTAAGATGCAGTTTTTGTATTGGGCTATCACAGGTTACTCCAAAAATACAGGATTGGTGCAGTCCCCCCGCACCCAGTACCCAGAAAAAAGATTTTCACATGTCTACTAGGGAAACATAAACCAGCATGGAGTCTTGGAAGTCTCTGTTTAGAAAACTCTCACAGATAAACTTAAATCTATTTAGGTAGTATCCATTGAGTTGCTATTTGCAGTTCTAGCAGCAGGAAGATATACAAAGGAACATAAGACATAGCACTAGAGAGAGTGGACAGCAGAGTTGAGAGTTCAAGTTGAGGGATTATGAAACAGGAAATGGTTAATATGTGATCAGATATTAAGTAAACCAGTGATCCAAAAAGTGACACAGGAATTAGATGTTATTAAGGATCCAGAATAGCTCATAATATGACTAGAAAGTTGGAGAGAGGACTGAGGCTGGAGGCTAGGAAGTGGATTCTGCGTCAGGAGCTCCACTGTGCTTTCTTCCACTCTTGCTTTGATCTCCGGATGGATACTGATGGATATCACCTAAGACTCATGATCACCAACCTTCACCAGGTCCTAAATACAGCCTGGAATCCATTTTCTCAGTAGTAATAATTTCAGGCCTTCTTTATGTCTCTCAAACACCCATTACCTGATTCAGCCTGACTAACTTCCAAAAGTGATCTTCTCCCATATTTCCTGCTGGAAATAGATGTAATCAGAGACTTTGGCTTCCTGCTATTATATCTGCATGTCTACCTGTATCTGCATTTCCTGTCAAAGCCAGCCCTTCCATGTGTGGTTGCAGGGAACTCACTCCATCTTTAGCCTGTTCCTCACCTCTATTTCTCTACTAAATCCTTTCTATCAAACTCCACATATTCCAGTATTTTTTATTAGAAAAGTGTACTCTAGAGCCGGGCGTGGTGGCTCAAGCCTGTAATCCCAGCACTTTGGGAGGCCGAGGCGGGTGGATCACGAGGTCAAGAGATCGAGACCATCCCGGTCAACATGGTGAAACCCTGTCTCTACTAAAAATACAAAACATTAGCTGGGCATGGTGGCGCGTGCCTGTAATCCCAGCTACTCAGGAGGTTGAGGCAGAAGAATTGCCTGAACCCGGGAGGTGGAGGTTGCGGTGA